>NW_026732761.1:302500-306265 GCF_028476545.2 Physella acuta
GGTTAGGGTTAGGGTTAGGGTTAGGGTTAGGGTTAGGGTTAGGGTTAGGGTTAGGGTTAGGGTTAGGGTTAGGGTTAGGGTTAGGGTTAGGGTTAGGGTTAGGGTTAGGGTTAGGGTTAGGGTTAGGGTTAGGGTTAGGGTTAGGGTTAGGGTTAGGGTTAGGGTTAGGGTTAGGGTTAGGGTTAGGGTTAGGGTTAGGGTTAGGGTTAGGGTTAGGGTTAGGGTTAGGGTTAGGGTTAGGGTTAGGGTTAGGGTTAGGGTTAGGGTTAGGGTTAGGGTTAGGGTTAGGGTTAGGGTTAGGGTTAGGGTTAGGGTTAGGGTTAGGGTTAGGGTTAGGGTTAGGGTTAGGGTTAGGGTTAGGGTTAGGGTTAGGGTTAGGGTTAGGGTTAGGGTTAGGGTTAGGGTTAGGGTTAGGGTTAGGGTTAGGGTTAGGGTTAGGGTTAGGGTTAGGGTTAGGGTTAGGGTTAGGGTTAGGGTTAGGGTTAGGGTTAGGGTTAGGGTTAGGGTTAGGGTTAGGGTTAGGGTTAGGGTTAGGGTTAGGGTTAGGGTTAGGGTTAGGGTTAGGGTTAGGGTTAGGGTTAGGGTTAGGGTTAGGGTTAGGGTTAGGGTTAGGGTTAGGGTTAGGGTTAGGGTTAGGGTTAGGGTTAGGGTTAGGGTTAGGGTTAGGGTTAGGGTTAGGGTTAGGGTTAGGGTTAGGGTTAGGGTTAGGGTTAGGGTTAGGGTTAGGGTTAGGGTTAGGGTTAGGGTTAGGGTTAGGGTTAGGGTTAGGGTTAGGGTTAGGGTTAGGGTTAGGGTTAGGGTTAGGGTTAGGGTTAGGGTTAGGGTTAGGGTTAGGGTTAGGGTTAGGGTTAGGGTTAGGGTTAGGGTTAGGGTTAGGGTTAGGGTTAGGGTTAGGGTTAGGGTTAGGGTTAGGGTTAGGGTTAGGGTTAGGGTTAGGGTTAGGGTTAGGGTTAGGGTTAGGGTTAGGGTTAGGTTAGGGTTAGGGTTAGGGTTAGGGTTAGGGTTAGGGTTAGGGTTAGGGTTAGGGTTAGGGTTAGGGTTAGGGTTAGGGTTAGGGTTAGGGTTAGGGTTAGGGTTAGGGTTAGGGTTAGGGTTAGGGTTAGGGTTAGGGTTAGGGTTAGGGTTAGGGTTAGGGTTAGGGTTAGGGTTAGGGTTAGGGTTAGGGTTAGGGTTAGGGTTAGGGTTAGGGTTAGGGTTAGGGTTAGGGTTAGGGTTAGGGTTAGGGTTAGGGTTAGGGTTAGGGTTAGGGTTAGGGTTAGGGTTAGGGTTAGGGTTAGGGTTAGGGTTAGGGTTAGGGTTAGGGTTAGGGTTAGGGTTAGGGTTAGGGTTAGGGTTAGGGTTAGGGTTAGGGTTAGGGTTAGGGTTAGGGTTAGGGTTAGGGTAGGGTTAGGGTTAGGGTTAGGGTTAGGGTTAGGGTTAGGGTTAGGGTTAGGGTTAGGGTTAGGGTTAGGGTTAGGGTTAGGGTTAGGGTTAGGGTTAGGGTTAGGGTTAGGGTTAGGGTTAGGGTTAGGGTTAGGGTTAGGGTTAGGGTTAGGGTTAGGGTTAGGGTTAGGGTTAGGGTTAGGGTTAGGGTTAGGGTTAGGGTTAGGGTTAGGGTTAGGGTTAGGGTTAGGGTTAGGGTTAGGGTTAGGGTTAGGGTTAGGGTTAGGGTTAGGGTTAGGGTTAGGGTTAGGGTTAGGGTTAGGGTTAGGGTTAGGGTTAGGGTTAGGGTTAGGGTTAGGGTTAGGGTTAGGGTTAGGGTTAGGGTTAGGGTTAGGGTTCGGGTTAGGGTTAGGGTTAGGGTTAGGGTTAGGGTTAGGGTTAGGGTTAGGGTTAGGGTTAGGGTTAGGGTTAGGGTTAGGGTTAGGGTTAGGGTTAGGGTTAGGGTTAGGGTTAGGGTTAGGGTTAGGGTTAGGGTTAGGGTTAGGGTTAGGGTTAGGGTTAGGGTTAGGGTTAGGGTTAGGGTTAGGGTTAGGGTTAGGGTTAGGGTTAGGGTTAGGGTTAGGGTTAGGGTTAGGGTTAGGGTTAGGGTTAGGGTTAGGGTTAGGGTTAGGGTTAGGGTTAGGGTTAGGGTTAGGGTTAGGGTTAGGGTTAGGGTTAGGGTTAGGGTTAGGGTTAGGGTTAGGGTTAGGGTTAGGGTTAGGGTTAGGGTTAGGGTTAGGGTTAGGGTTAGGGTTAGGGTTAGGGTTAGGGTTAGGGTTAGGGTTAGGGTTAGGGTTAGGGTTAGGGTTAGGGTTAGGGTTAGGGTTAGGGTTAGGGTTAGGGTTAGGGTTAGGGTTAGGGTTAGGGTTAGGGTTAGGGTTAGGGTTAGGGTTAGGGTTAGGGTTAGGGTTAGGGTTAGGGTTAGGGTTAGGGTTAGGGTTAGGGTTAGGGTTAGGGTTAGGGTTAGGGTTAGGGTTAGGGTTAGGGTTAGGGTTAGGGTTAGGGTTAGGGTTAGGGTTAGGGTTAGGGTTAGGGTTAGGGTTAGGGTTAGGGTTAGGGTTAGGGTTAGGGTTAGGGTTAGGGTTAGGGTTAGGGTTAGGGTTAGGGTTAGGGTTAGGGTTAGGGTTAGGGTTAGGGTTAGGGTTAGGGTTAGGGTTAGGGTTAGGGTTAGGGTTAGGGTTAGGGTTAGGGTTAGGGTTAGGGTTAGGGTTAGGGTTAGGGTTAGGGTTAGGGTTAGGGTTAGGGTTAGGGTTAGGGTTAGGGTTAGGGTTAGGGTTAGGGTTAGGGTTAGGGTTAGGGTTAGGGTTAGGGTTAGGGTTAGGGTTAGGGTTAGGGTTAGGGTTAGGGTTAGGGTTAGGGTTAGGGTTAGGGTTAGGGTTAGGGTTAGGGTTAGGGTTAGGGTTAGGGTTAGGGTTAGGGTTAGGGTTAGGGTTAGGGTTAGGGTTAGGGTTAGGGTTAGGGTTAGGGTTAGGGTTAGGGTTAGGGTTAGGGTTAGGGTTAGGGTTAGGGTTAGGGTTAGGGTTAGGGTTAGGGTTAGGGTTAGGGTTAGGGTTAGGGTTAGGGTTAGGGTTAGGGTTAGGGTTAGGGTTAGGGTTAGGGTTAGGGTTAGGGTTAGGGTTAGGGTTAGGGTTAGGGTTAGGGTTAGGGTTAGGGTTAGGGTTAGGGTTAGGGTTAGGGTTAGGGTTAGGGTTAGGGTTAGGGTTAGGGTTAGGGTTAGGGTTAGGGTTAGGGTTAGGGTTAGGGTTAGGGTTAGGGTTAGGGTTAGGGTTAGGGTTAGGGTTAGGGTTAGGGTTAGGGTTAGGGTTAGGGTTAGGGTTAGGGTTAGGGTTAGGGTTAGGGTTTAGGGTTAGGGTTAGGGTTAGGGTTAGGGTTAGGGTTAGGGTTAGGGTTAGGGTTAGGGTTAGGGTTAGGGTTAGGGTTAGGGTTAGGGTTAGGGTTAGGGTTAGGGTTAGGGTTAGGGTTAGGGTTAGGGTTAGGGTTAGGGTTAGGGTAGGTTAGGGTTAGGGTTAGGGTTAGGGTTAGGGTTAGGGTTAGGGTTAGGGTTAGGGTTAGGGTTAGGGTTAGGGTTGGGTTAGGGTTAGGGTTAGGGTTAGGGTTAGGGTTAGGGTTAGGGTTAGGGTTAGGGTTAGGGTTAGGGTTAGGGTTAGGGTTAGGGTTAGGGTTAGGGTTAGGGTTAGGGTTAGGGTTAGGGTTAGGGTTAGGGTTAGGGTTAGGGTTAGGGTTAGGGTTAGGGTTAGGGTTAGGGTTAGGGTTAGGGTTAGGGTTAGGGTTAGGGTTAGGGTTAGGGTTAGGGTTAGGGTTAGGGTTAGGGTAGGGTTAGGGTTAGGGTTAGGGTTAGGGTTAGGGTTAGGGTTAGGGTTAGGG
>NW_026732762.1:0-80520 GCF_028476545.2 Physella acuta
TTATATATATAAAAGAGGCTTTGCGAGAGCGGGGCGGGGGTACGGACCGCACCGGGTAACACGATTTGAGGGGGGGGGGGGGGTGACACCATGGCAAAAAAAAAATTGCAAAATGTACAGAAGAAAAATGCTTTTTGCCAATTCTATTAATGATTAATTAAAGTTAAATAGTCTTTTCAGTGGCGTAGCCAGGTCGGGTGTTCCCGGTGCGGCACTTAATGTTGTCACCCCCCCCCCCCCCCCCACCAGAGGCGTAGCAGCCCTTCCCGGGGACAAACTTTCAAATTTTCGATTTGCATCCCCCCCCTCAAACTTTCGATTTGCACCCTCCCTCAAGTTTTTCTCTATATATTTTGCTATTTTTTTGCCTTGGTGTCACCCCCCCCTAAATGGTGTCACCCGGTGCGGTCCGCACCTCCCCCCCCCCCCCCGCTACGCCCCTGACACCATAACATAAACGTGCTAACAATAGAGAAAACAATGCTACATCCAACTGTATTATTAACAGACTATAGAAAAACATCGTTACTATTAAGTCTGCAGTGATTAAAGCTTATAAACATATACACTCATACACACACACACATATATATATATATATATATATATATATATATATATATATATATATATATATATATATATATATATATATATATAATATACTTTGAATTTTTTAGGGGAAGGGGGTGACATTACTAAGTGCCGCACCGGGTGACACCCGACCTAGCTACGCCACTGATATATATATATATATATATATATATATATATATATATATATATATATATATATATATATATATATATATATATATATATATATAATTCAATACACCTTATATTTAAAAATAAAATCGATTTTAATTTACATCAGAACATCATTAGTCCATATAGATCTATAGACCCACAGAACACTTTGATCTCTGACACCTAGATTAAGGTTATATAGTCTTCAATAATTTCAATATTTTGAGATCTGAAAGTAAATATGAATTGTAGTCCTATGTATGAAAAGTGTCTATGTGAAAGGTGTGAAACAAAGAGAAAAGAAAACCAAAGACAACATACAGGAAGTTTTTTGACACAAATTGTACCATAACATTTTGGAATAAATAAAATATCTGTCGATTTGTTGCAGACAACATTCTTGTCTGCAAAATGGCGAACAAAGAGTAGGCTAACGTTACTTCACAATTGTTAGCCATGTCTGTTGAATCTTTAAGATCATTTAGTGTAACATTAAGCTTTAAGGGATGTTTCCGAATATATTTTGATGTATAGTAAGTGTACTGATACACTCTCCCTCTCGTTAATATTTATTTATTTCGAATAGGCCTAAATAAAGCCTAGGCCTAAAAAAATATAAAATTAATGAAATGACCAGCCACTGCAGCCAGGAGAGTCGAGTGAGACCTCAGATGTGTTGATTATGTCACATTATGTGTAGACTAGACTAGCACCTCTCTCTACACTAGACTCTAGGCTATATCTAGACTAGAAGTCTAGGCTAGAATCAAATCTAGATCTAATAGTAATAGTAATACTAGTATTCTAGTTCTAGAAAATCCATAAAATTTAGCCTAATTCTCAATTTGTCATTTAAATCATTTTAGTTTAAGTTAAGTTCCTTTTCTAACCTGAAGGTCCACAGAGCAAGTAAAATAGAGTTTGAGTATTTCTCAGTGTGGTTTCTGCATATGAAGGGATAGTGTGGTCAGCACTTTACTTTGCCCAGCTGCCTTACTTACGTCAATGTAGCTTTCCCTAACAATGCAACATAAGTCAGGTACCCATCAAAGTTGATTACATTTAGTTCATGCAGAAGACATGCTACAATTCTAGGCAGGGACCCCGAACTTGAGTGTATTGGGTTACTTTAGCAGTCAAACACTGAAACTCAACCATTCAACTAGTAGATGTATATAGTATACCAGTGTAACAATTACTTGTTACAAACTTAAAGCCAATGGTGAGCCAAGTAACCCAAGTTCCACCATAGCAATTATTGAATTTCTGACCTTAAACTTTAGATTTAGATTACTAATAGTCAGAACAAAGTTACCCATGCTTCAACTTCTTAATTTAACAACATTTGAATTCAACATTTGGATGATTGCGGATACTGATGCCCGATAGTAGACTCTTTCGTAAATAGGTGTGATAGGTTGTTAGCAGTATTGTAATCTTAACTAGTTTTATCATATGGTTAGAAATTAGGGTTAGGCTTCTATTAGGTCTAGGGCTGCTGTGAGGGTTACAGATAGGGGTTAGCATTGATATATATGCAAGCTATTTGTGTACTTAGTATTGTGTTAATTACCAGCAACCTAACATCCTTTTTAAAGAATATTCTATTATTGGACACTTATTAGAAACAATTACAAAGTATGTGGGGTTAACATAATGCGAGATGCAAAATGGCGAGGTGGTAATAACTTTCACAACCATGTTCCAAATGAAAATAAATTAACCTAAAAACAAATTATAGGCCTACCCTAGGTTTATTGTTAACAAAAAATTATCCACCCATTTGTAAATAACAAAACATAAGCACAGTAATTGTCATAAGATTTCTTTATTGAGGACACACCCTATTAGGATCTAAGACAATTTAAAAATCTGCAATATATCACTTTTATCATGTTATATAGTTGTATATAGGCCTAAATGGTGTATGCACACATTTTTCTAGTATGGAGCAGATATCCACCCTTTTCTATATTCTTTTATTAAAATGGTTTTAGAGATTTAGAGAGACGCAGTGTTTTATTGATCTCAGTGAAGATCAATCTGATTTTAATTGGGATCCAAATATTTATCAAAGTCCATTTTATCAGATTTCCTTTTGTCCTTAGTTTGCTCCTAATTTATTTATTTTTTGCTTTTCCCTTAGCATGTGAAACCAGAGTAGTGATGCTTTATTGCTTCTTAATTCGTTTTTTTGTTATCAGTTAGGCAACTAATTACTTGCGTATGAGACTGGTGTTTAAATGAAAAAAAAGAAATTAGTTCTGCCATTTACATTTCGTGTATATTGTTTACTTTTTCTAAATTTGATCTACCCTTGTTCTAAGGATATGTTGTCAAGTTCAGTTTGATTTTTCTGATAAATGAATATTGATTCCAATTTCTGAACTTGTAATTATTAAAAATATTAACAGAATATGCAGTTACTAGTTTCAGTCCTTAGTACCTAATGCCTTGTAACTAATCCATGCTTCATGTTGCAGAAATGGGACTGTTAATCTAACAGTGTAAAGCTGGACAATATATAATCTCTAAACTATGGAGGAGGGGGTGAATACTGGACACTGTAGGCCTAAAATAGCTGGCCACCTTAAGGAAGAGATGGATGTCTTCATGTTCAAAAAGGTAAACAGCTATGACATCTCTACATGTATATTGAGTAGTCATTACAGTAATTGATTGCTACACATACAGGTTTTAATGTAATATAAACAGCTTAGATATCTTAAGTAGGAAGTTATGTTTAATTGATAGAATGAAATGTTGTTTAAATACTTCATCACTTAATCCTAAAAATAAAATGACGGCAAATAGAGCAAAAAAAAATATAGTTTAGAAAATAAGTAAGTGGTGTAGCTTTTGCAAGGGTATATAGAAAATGTGAAAGTCTGCATGATAATTTTTTTAAAACAGTGTTTCTTTATACACCAAAATGCTGCAGTTTTTTTCTCTAGGTTACATAATAATAAATAATAAAAGTTTATCATAATACAAGTAATACAAGTATAGTAACAAATTTGATCTTTTTAATTTATTTCCAGCAAATAAAACAAGAGATGAAACCAATTCATGCATTGCGGAAAAGTACAAGGCCAAGAAAACAAAGTCAGAGAATGCTGGATGGGGCAGAAGATGATGAGAGTCCACCCACGAAAAAGCCATGTAAAAGTTTTAAGATAAATAAACATCCAGATATTTGCAAAAATGGTAATTTAAAATTTAAATATTGCTTTTTAATTAGATTCTAATATTTATTGCTACAATGAAAGTTTAAAACTTAATTTATAATCTATTTATTATAGAGATTATTTAAAATTTAACATGTGCATTATGATCTTAGGTGAGCCTTTTAAGTGTAGCTTATGTGAAAGCCCTTACATCAATACCAGTGCTGCTAAGGCTAAGAAGAAGCTGGAAAATGAGCCAATTGTTAAAGAAGTAAATGGGCAGCTATTGGAATTGTGTGTAAAGTGTGGTGAGTTTGTTTTTGAAGTAATTTCTTTACATCATGGCATTAGGCAAGATAAACTGCTATAATAGCCCAATGATAAAGTACAATGCAAATTTTACTAGCCTATTTTGAACACTTTTTAGCCCTTTAGTTTAAATCCTAAATTTACTGCAAACATTAACTAAGAATATATGTTAACATATATACTAAATCAATATGGACTAAGATGGCCAACCTCTAGCTAAGATATGGCAATTAATTATCAGAAGTTAGTCATAGCTGAAATTAATTTCCTTCTGTTGCCACTTGTTTCCAGCTATAGCACTAAACAATACAGAAAACAAAGGTCCCTCACCAGAGGAACGTGAGATGTTTGAAGAAGAAGGGAAGAAATTTGCACAGCAGTTATCTGAAGAACTGGGAGAACCTGAAGGTAACTCTATCATGGTTTTCAAATGTTTAGTAATAAGCTGCAATTGATGTGGGTTTTTTTCTCTACACTGGTAAATGTTTATTCCTTTAGTTTAGCATGAACTGTAAAGGGTAAAGTGCCTCATTGAAATAGTTAAAAAGCAGTCGCCTGTTTAAATAAGTGTAACATTTTTCTTCATTCTTAACTTAACTGTAACATTAGACTCTTGGATGGGGATTGTCTAGTAAAATGATTTAAAAATTTAAGTATCCTTTATACCTGATGGTCTATGATGCAGATGAAGTAGAGTTCATCTTTGGATATAAGGCATATAATTATACTGCTGGTGTACAAGTTAGATGTTGCAATTTCTTAGTTCAAAACACTTATTTGCTTATGGTAAAATGCAAGTATTCTAATCTACAGCTGTGCGTTTGTATTGTTCCTTGTACCAAACTACAAAATGTGGCTGCATTCAGCTGTACATCAATGGCACAAAGGCAGTCAAGAAAAGAAAGAACAGTTTTACCACAGCTGACATGAGCAATCCTGAAGTTGTAAGGCATCATTTAAAAATAATTTATGCCCATATTTGTCACCATTATTACACAATTCCATTTCACCAAGTGCTTATATGAAAATGGGAAATCTTTTAATCAGTTTTGAAGGCCAGAGTTAAAACAGTTTATTTCTGGGAAACGATATTTATTTATAATTTTAAAAATTATGACGGTTCTTAAAAGTAGACATAAATATTGAAAATAATGACTTTACCATTTAAGTCTTGATATCAGCTAATCAAATAGAATTTGATATTAGTTAGAAATAGTGTTACTAGTTAGAGATTGTGATACTAATCAGTGAACTCCTTGTATAACTGTGTAGGTGGATAGAGACTTGAGCCTAGAACCACCCGATGACCAGGCAGACAGGTCAAGGAAAGCAAACTTTCTCTTAAGTCTGTTGAAGACATCTAAGGCTAAAAAAAAACTTGATTCACAGAAATCTATCAAGTATGTTTTTTGTTTTCTTTATATATTTGTTCCATTGCTGTAATGCACACTTTTAGTAGTATCACTCATCATCTGAAATAAAAACATTTGAAAACAATCAAACATGGACTATACACATAATCTATATACTAATTTAGAAATAACCAACTCTTCCTCTGAGTTTATTAAAAACAAAATGGTGAAATGCTGACATAGCTTTGGAGCCTAACCTTCGCAATGAGACTGGTGAACAGCTGTTGCCAGATAACAGTATTGACTTAACAACTTGTGTAATGACAACTTATTGATTTTAGGTCATTACCCTTGCTTCAACTTCTTAATTTAACCACAATTAAAAGTCAACTTTCATATATGCTTTCTTTATCCTTGTGTTCTAGAATCCATTGTTTAAAAAACAATATGAAACCAGCCTTCTGTTTCTGTTTTAGCCATCTATTCTTAAAAATATTTCACTTTTTGTACAATCACTTTTAAGTTTGCATTCTTTATTTATTTCAATTTAACTGTAATAAATCTTGCAAATAAGCATATACCTGTAAAATTGAACAAATTTGATTTAAAAATGTGTATAATAGTTCTATTTTATAACTTGCAGATCCAAGTTGAAGAAATTGTCCAGTGAAGAAGCTGTAAATAATAAAAAAGATCTTGAAACATTCATCCTGGCCAACCGCACAAAGTTAAAATGCCTTGGCATCTGTGAACGAGGTTGCCAGAAAGTGCTGTGCTACTCAAATAATTTTTTGCACAAAAAACTGGCTGTCACAGGCTCAAAGGTGAAATTTATTTACTACTTATAACTGATACCTTGTTAGAGTAAGAGGTTGTCTGTAAATGACATCGCACTTGTATTGAGGGTTCAGAAAGTTTGCTGTCACTTTTTTTTTTACTCAAAACACATTAGGAATTATTTTAATTTTAATAAAGACTTATGTTAATTATAATTAAAATTGATCAAAATAATTTTTTTTTAAAAAGTGGGATGTTCTGATATTATCCAAACAATTGGGAGGGGGAACGATGAGCATTGTCAAACATAAAAGAATGTCGTCATTTATGGATGACTCAAAAAAGTGTACTTTATACCTCATCATTATTGGGGAAGAGGAATAGAGTTTATCTTTTTCTATATCAAATGGAATAATTGTCAGTAGGACAATGTCTTGAACCAGGTGCCAATTGAGCTAAGTGGAATGTTGGCTACCTAAGCCAGGAAGTAAACAAGACTTTTTAGTTTATTAGTACTTAAAAATACTCTCCTATGAAAATGTTGCTTGAAAACACTCTATCCCATGATAAGGTAGTTTAAAAAACACAATTCCCTGATAAGGTTATCTTGAAAATGAATTCAGTTTGTTCTGTTAGCACAAAAGAAAGTGAAAATTCCACATGAATTTTGAATCAATATTTTAGCCAAGACTTGAAAAGACAAAAGGAGGTGTTGCTGAAGGGAGAGTTCCTGATCTAGATAGACTAGCCACTATCTCCTGCTGTGAAATCACATGCTCACAGGTAACTTGGGATTTATTTTTACCCACCTTACAATTTTTAGTATGCTCAACATCATGATGTGTCTTATGCTGTGTACTGTATGTAATACCTAATGTATCAGTATTAAAATATCTTTGTATTTTACCAAATCATTTGCAGATAGCTCTGAAAGAAAACAGCAGAGTGGCCAAATGGAGAGAACAAGCTCAAATGAGTCAGAAAGATATGTGGCAAGTTATTGCTGAAATGTTATCTTTTACTGGTGAGTTTATACAGTATTTTTATTCTTACAGCTCATTTGAGTTTTTGGCTCATTTTAAACTGTTTTTTTCTTACTCTAGTACTGACAATTCATAAAAAATATAATTTTTTTTAGTGTGCTTGTATTTTTTATCTAATTTGTTTCTGTAAAAATAAATGATTGAAAAGTCATATAAAGTTTTTGCTTTAGTTTTAAAAAAAGATAGTAAATTCAACTATAAATTATAATTTTTTATTCCATGCTAGACTGTGAAGGCAATGGTAGGAAATGCTGCTATAAGTTCATCAGCCTTGTGACAGGCTGCTGTCAGACCACCATACAGAAAGTTTATGTCAAGACTAGACTGGCCAAGGGGGACTCCACTAAACCAGACCATGGGATGAAGTCACATTGGAAGAAGCAGAAAGCTGAAACAGGTGAGGCCTCAATGTTTTGAACAATTTAATTTTTAAAATATGGTTGAAAATTTTTTTAACTTCATGGATCAGGTAAATAATAATTGAAAATAAATAAAAATAAGTATGCAGTTGCTTTTTGTTATACATTAAAACACTGGTATTGCTATAATGTATAATATCAATTGTTTCTGCTGGTATTACTGTAGGGGTCTGGAATATAGTAAAAATTAGTTGTGATAATTGTTGTAAGCTTTTTCATTCCTGTTTAACAAGAAGAAAAACTGCAAATTACATGAATTTATTGTAAATCAATTATTTAAAATTAAAAAGTATTCACTTAACCTAATGAACTTGAATGTTCCCTAGCTGGCTTACCAGCAGCAAAAGGGATGAAGAGTAATGTCCAGACCATTGAAAGTAAGAGCCTACAGGATGCAGGTACATCCTCCTCTGGTGCAGGCACACCCTCCATAATGGCCAGCACTGTTGTTACACTGGAGCAGAGGCTACCCCCTGTTACTGGCAACCTTCAGCCCAGCTCTTCTAATGTCTCTGTGGTCTCTGCCATGTCTTGTTTTAACCAGAGACTGGAGGAGCCCAACATGGTAAGTGTGTGGCTGTTCCATTTGGTTTTAACAAGGTTCCTTACAGAGCCAGAAACCTAGAAAAACTAATTTTCCCAAGCACTACTGAATTTTTTTATGCCTTATTTTATGGATTTATTTAATCTAGCTTTGCAAATTAGTGTTTAATGGTTTGCATGATGAAAATTGTATGATAAATAGCAAGAAATATTTGGGAATAACATGTAATATTCTGGTAAAAAAAGTTGTGGGAACCCTGTTTTTTTTTAAAGTTGTTGACTCATAAAATTAGGTATATTAGTATAATAATGTTTAGTTTCTTTTCTTTTTTTGCTCATACATATATAAAAATCTAAAGCAAGAAGTTATTTAATCTGTAACTATTTCACCAGTACAAATGGCATGAGTATATTTAACAAGTAAAAACAACATGGCTATTTCACCAGTGTAAATGCCATTAGTATATTTTACAATAAAAACAATATGGCTATTTCACCAGTACAAATGTATTCCCCTGTCCAACAGCCAGTAAGCCAGGAACAGAGGCAAGTATCTGGGGCAGCTCTCAAGGACAGGTTCTCAACTGTGTCAAATGATGATGAGGAACTCTATGCACATTTCTCCATGTTTAAACACCAGGTAATTCCTGACACTGTGGTCAAGTGGTATACTCATTTTTTGCTAACTGGTTTGTGTCACAAGAAAATGGGATTTATGGGAATTTTGTACTTGTATATGCTATTAGGCCTACTATAGTGTAGCAACATTCTTTTTAATTAAAAAAATCTCTTTTTTTACAACTACAGTAAATAAAAATAAATTCATTATTTAAAGCTCAAAGAGAAAATGTTTACATTGTTGTTAGGTAACAGAAAAGAGGCCTGAACTGCTGGAGTTGTTGAATGCTATAGAGGATGGTCTAAAGAACAGGAAGGATAGCAGCTCAGAGATGGGGCCAGCGCAGACATTTGTGCCTGCAAGTCTTGGGTCATCTGCTGGGAGTGTTCAAGTCAGCTCACTCTCATCATCTACACCAGGGCAGTCCTGTGTGAGTAGCAAAGTTCCACAAGCCGTTCTGTTAGGTTCTGTCCTGACCACAGCACACTCTGATCAGAGGAGACAGACCATGACAGTGGTCAGCTCAAACAGGTTGTCATCCGTGGAGACATCAGTGGCTAGCCAGAGTCCAGTTTTGTCACATGTGGCTAAGCAGAGTCCAGTTGTGCCCCACGGACACCCACGTAGTGCTCCTGTTTTGAAATCCCCGTTAGCTCAAGGGAAAACTCAAACCAATGCAGGTTCTCATTTTATCAAAACTTTACCTGCACTGTCTCCAAAGGTGCTGACAGGAAAGCAGGTGGCATCCCCCATGGGGTCAAATCTTACTGGAAATCAAGTTTCTAATGACCAGATGCAGTTGACTTCAAAACTCTGCTGGAACCAGGTCTCAACTCCTACCACCCAGACAAAGTTGACCAGTGTGGAAAAGATGGATTCTCTACCTCATTCCGACCTGCTTGTTTCTTATCTCATACCTACAAGTGGGGGGAGCCAGAACCTTGTTCAGGGTCAGATGTCAACTCATTCAGGTACTAACATGTCCTGCAGTGTTGTTACATCTAATTCATCCACTGGTCAGTTAACAGCTCAAGCTCCTGGTCTCACTCAGGACACATTGTCTGTGTTTCTCCCCAATGAAACTCTCAACCTGCAACATCCCAAAGTCTTTCCCATAGATTTCAACAACACGGACAATTCTAGTATCAATTACCTGTTAGGGGCTTCACCTGCTCCAGGTACAAACTTCATCCAGGTGCTGGCACCTCAGAGTCTTCCTGATCAGGGGTCATTAAACACGATGGATGGCAGCTCACAGTCTAAGATTCAGGGAAATGCTGCTGCTTCACAATCTCAACCCCCAGCCTCAACTTCTCAGTACTCTAGTCTCTTTGATGCCCTCGCAGATTCCCCAGTCAGAGAACTGGCTCAGCAGTCGTTACCTGAAGCCCAGCCAAAGAGGTCTTATCTCCCTGAGATATTGGTGACCTCCATGAACTCTACACCAGCGGTATCTGCTTCAAGTGTGCTGTCCAACATAGCAGATATCAGCACAGATGGTCCAAGTCAGAGCTCAACCAAGACTGTGGCATCCCACTTAGGATCAGCTCAACTCACCGCAAGCTCACACAGTACTTCTACTGCTCATAAGATGAGCCGCACTAAAGAGCCACCTCAGGTGGTTATAGTCAACCCTTATATTTCTGGCATGGAAACATCAGATCTCAGCTCCATCTTAACAACCTCCCAGTCTTCATACTCACTTCCTACTTCCCAGCTGACCAGCTCGTTCCAGGCTAATGATAACATAACACTCCAGTTGGGTACCCAGCAGCCTCATCTCAGTAACCTTGGCAACCAACAAACTCTTCAGCTGATCACATCTATGTCCAATCCACCTCAGGCAGCAAACCAATCATTGACTCCATTTATTCAAGCCAGAGCCAATACCAATGTGTTGATCTCTCAAAATATGAACGCAGGAAACCACTCAGCAAGTGTGCTAAATATAGCACCAGGGAACCCACCCCCCAGTAACCCTTCATCCAATGCAACTCTAAATATAACCCCTGGAAATTCAACCCAGAATAACATCTCAGCTAACTCTGTTGTAAACATAGCCACAGGAAATCAAACCCTCGCCATCTCTCAGAGCAACCCCACCCTCACCATCCCCCAGAGCAACCCAACTTTCACCATTCCTCAGAGCAATCCAACCTTCACCATCCCCCAGACCAACCCTACTCTCCCCCAGGGCACCCCATCTTCTGATCTCACCAACATGACTCTGCTGTCTTTAGGAAACCAGCTGTACCAACTGGTGCCAAACACTCTAACCGGGCAGTTCCAGCTGATTCCATTACTATGTGCCAACACGTCAGCCACACCAGTCAATCAGTTTGTGTTAAACCTGCCTCCTGGAACAACCTCTAGTTTTCAGGCTGTCTCTGATCCTGTGAGTACTCTAAGTACTGACACAACTCACCAGTACCAACAGGGAGTGACTCTAGTATCCCCTCCATTCCCTAGCAATCAGACAGCAAGTCAAGGACCAAGACATGTCTTGCCTAATTCAAGGTCTGGTGTAGGGAGCCAGCAGGCTGAACAGCAACCAAGCACTGGAGCAACTTTCATATCTAACTTAGGGGATGCTAATCACAATCAGCTGTTAGTTCCAGTGTCTAGCAGTGAGGCTAATACTAATTCATTGGTGACTCTCATTCCTCATCAAAGTGGTCTGCTATCTAGTCAATTTGTCCCCAACCAACAACAAATCATGGTATCAAACATACAAGACAATGCGAACAATCCAAACCAGCAGTTGATCCAGTGGACCACCCCTGGACAAGGCCAGGCCAGCTTGGGTGTAGAGTCTGGGCAAGGTTCCGCCAACCATGTCCTGTTTGAGAACCAGTCAGTAGAAACACAGAAACTTGTCAGTGAGTTCATCTTGTCAAGTCTCTGCCAGAATTCTGACAGAAATCTTCTCTTGCAACAGTTGGCGCCAGTCTCTACTCCTAATTCTTCCGTCACTGTATCGAATCTTAACCATAAGCAAGCATCTTCAACACACCAAAACACAGTGTTCAAATCCACAATTGACAACAAGTCCAAGCCTGTAGGTTGTCCAACAGATGGTATGTTAAAGCCTGCTTCTTGTCCAGCAAGTGAAATGAATCAAATTCATGGTTCCATGTCTCAATTGGAAGTGTTGCTGCAAAGATCAGATACATCACAAGCCAACACAATAGCCAACCAAACGAATGCCTGGCAACTAAATGTGGAGGCCACTGACAATGCAAGAAAGTCTTACCAGCAAAGTTCAACTAACTCTTCTTCTGTCCCCTCACAACCTCAACTAAAAGCAAATATTAATCCATCAATGAATGCAAACAGTCAGATCACTAAACAGGGTCTTACCCTGTCTGCTGGTAGCTCTTCATTATCCTCGAATACAGTTAATGCATCTAACTCCAGACTGCTGTTTGACCATCTACAAAAGCTGCCTGCAAAATCTAGCATCAACTATTTGCAAGGAAACATGCATAGGGAAAACACACAGTCACATACTGGCCATCAAGTCAGGCTGAGAGAAAGCCCACAGTCATTGAGTGACCAATCCAGGTTAACAGAGCAAACACATATGGACCAACAAGCCATGTTACGAGAAAACACCCTGTCTCATACCGACCAGCAAGTGCAAGACAATAAATCCACAACCCAGCAGTCCAAAGCAACAGTGCTGGTACAGCCACAGAATGTCCATATATTCATGAGCCCCTCATCAGGCAGTGGTAAAGATGAAGACAAACTCTGCCTACAGAAAGTGTCTGAGGACAAGAGGAGTGAAGTCATACCACTGCTGGTGGCGTACCTGCATGGGAATCCTAACGTCAGCTGTGAGGTCACCCCCAGTCAGGATTTCTGTTCACCTGGTCCTTCAGGTACTGACATGGAAGGGAACCAACTCAGGCAAGCCATGGGCACTAACCATGGCCCCAGCACTGTGGTCACCATCTCCACCAATCAGGAGTTTGTAGAATCTCTAGGGAAAGGTCAGTCAGGGGTCGACTCCTCCTACCTGACTGGTGAGTTCCCTGCTGGGCAGAATGTCTCATCATCCACATCATCCAGTCCCAGTGAAGACTACACTTACCAGTGTTCTACCTCACATGCGGCTCAGGTTGTGCCTGCATCAGGCCACGCCTCATCCACTCTGTCACAATCTCTGTACACTTACACAACAGCCTCAGCGGATGCCACAAGCAGTGACAGGTCCTGTCCAGCTTTTATCCGGGCTACCAACACACCTACGGATGCTGTAGGCCCCCCAAACATCACTGTGATGTCACCATCCAGACACGGCTCATCCCACATGCCCAGACTTAGAGTAGATACCTGTAGGACAACTTCTGCTACTTTCCCCCTGTCAGATACTGTAGGTGTTGCCATGCCAAATCAATCTACTAAAGCTGGGTTGCAGTTGATTAGTCACGCTTCATCAAACAAAAGTCAGTCAGGCATGCCGGTAACTAGTGCATCGTTTGCAAGTGTGATTGGCACCCCAATGTCCAACCCATCAAGCACAAACCTTACAAGAGTACCAGCGACCAGTCAGGCCAATGTCAAGGTTGTTGGTGGGTCCATGCCCGCCCACAGAAACATAAGTGTTTCAGTGTCTAGTAACAGTACCCAGAAACCTGGCAGTCAGCTCACCCTAGTCTCATCAAGCCAAGCCACATTGCCAGCGACGCCTCACAGTAAAGCCAGCACCAACTACATCACACCTAAACCTTCATCAACAGCCGCATCCCACGCCACATCTGCCAAGATCCTAGAGGAACGCTTCAAGTTAAACTGTAACCAAACAAAACCAAGGAACAGGCCCTACACTGTGCTGCAGCTACTGCAGCAGCAGGAAAAAGAACAAGCCCTAGCAAGTCAGGGCCCCACCCCTAGCGCTGCCAGCAGTGTGGGAACTACCAGCATGCCAAGCCAGACCAGCTCTGCCTCGCTGCCTCTGTACACAACTGCCAATGTACTCAGTGCCACACAGCCTATTCCCACACCAGCTGGTCCCCTCACCCTTGTCATCCCAATACCCGCAGCTTCTCAAGTTTTTACTAAAGATGGCTCCGACAACAGGGCTTTATTTGGGCAGATCTCTTTCAACAGCAGCAATCCAGGTGTTGCTATCCTACAGCCCAGCCTCCTCCAACCCTCACCAACAACTCAGGGATCCACTCTAGTGTTGAAGAAAGCCATTTCTCAACCAGATACCAGCAACCAACCTGCATCCCACAGCACCACAGCCTCACCTGCACCACTCCTGACCAGTAAAATCGGACCGGACCCTCTTACATTACCCAAGCTATCTAATTCCACTGCCTTTACTCCAACACATTCTAAAAGCATCAGCGGCAGCACTGCTAGTACCTTGACAGCATCCAAACTTGCACCTAAAACTCTGAAGCTACAAACCCCAACAAGCATTGCCTGTAATCTGGCTGCCCAGT
Organism: Physella acuta; assembly: GCF_028476545.2. NCBI lineage: Eukaryota > Metazoa > Mollusca > Gastropoda > Physidae > Physella > Physella acuta. The sequence goes on from NW_026732762.1 coordinate 14,435, forward strand.
CCTCACTTCCCCCGTTTGAAGCCAACATTAAACTCATTGGCCAGCCTCAGGTGTCTGGTAACACTTCAGCTCTAAACAAAAAATTGAATGAGAAATCTCTAAAGTTGAGACCTTTACCACAGTCAGAGTCTCAGGTACAGTTGAGCACCAACACAAACAGGCCTGACTTCAAACCTCAGGACAGAAAGCCTGGAGAAGATACCCACAGCAGGCCAGGCTCTGTTGAATCAACTGCCTCAACACACTCGTCTCAATTAGATTCACCTTACCCATCCAAGCAACATGTGCTCCAGTTGAAAAGGTCGCAGGTCAATTCTACAGCTTCTGAAGTTAACCCCAGCTATTATGCTGATAACACACCCAAGGTCAAAGTTCATTTACAAGACAATGGTGCTGATACGGTTCAGTTCTTTCAGATTGATCAGTCAAATGCTGATGCTGTATACAGAAGCATGGAACAGTTCACACACATCCCTCACCATACAAAACCCACCAACACTTTCCCCTCAAACTCCACTAATGCTCTCCCCATCAATTCAAATTCCCTCCCCACCCACTTGAAGACTACAAATTCTCTCCCCACCCACTTAAACATAACTGATCATTACAAAGATAAGAAAAGCTTACCTTCCCAAAACCCATTATTAGCAAATATTTTGTTTGAATCTTCACAAAATATTTCCACGGGTACCCAACAAACTTTGTCAGATGCCGTTGTCAGAATGCTCTCCTCCCACAATAAAGCTACACTTGAAAGAGCATCACAAGGCCCATTTGTCCATAAGAATGAGACCCCGCCCAGTGGACCTAAAGTAAACCCATCCCTTGACCAATGGTCAAGAGGTGGTCAACCATCAGGTTCAGATACCTTACAATCCCCGACAAACACTCTGTCACGCCTGCTGAATGCTCCCGTCCTTGAGAACACGCCCAGTCGTAGGATAGAAAAAGTCATCAACGACATCTACAAGTTCCCTGATGATGTGGAAGACACGCCCAATGCTGTGAGGTACCAGTCTGATCAGCCTGACAACATGGGCTCTGTCCATAAGAAACATGGCAATCAGTTTGACAGGTCCAAGGCCAACGTCCCTTTCACTGATGACCTGTGTATTGATAATGCTTCAGAAAACTCCATGTTTAAACATTCTAAGCATGGCCATGAAAAAATCATCTCGCCTAAAACAACAACTAAAATCAACTTGAAGAAAGTCCAGTTTTCAGATGAAATTGGCAATAGCTCCATACCTACTGAAGTAAACAGCCTAAACATGATGCACTCAGCACCATATAATTCTGTTTCATTGGCTTCCAGAAATTCATCAGAAGATAAAGTCTATAAATCAGATTCCCGCAACACTAATTTCATGTATAAAGAGGACCACGAAGAACTTTCTTTGAATCAGGCTGTATTGAAAGGTACCATGTCACATAGAGGAGGGCCTAAGGACAGCAAGCTTAAAGCTTTGCTGTCTAGTAAACCTGACGGTACTTTTGCGTTAAGATATGCAGAGGAAAGTTTGTCTGAATCTGGTGTTCTTATATCAGGTGTTGGGTTTAAAAAAATGAATAAGGATGACGCATGCAGTGGGGAGTATCCTAAGGACTTGGCTAATACTTCCAATTATGTACGCTCAAAATTCTACAGTGACCAGAGAGATGAAGAACTGTCTTCACCAGTAGAGAGTGCATCTAAACACATGTTACCCTCCTATCCCCAGGACTTTGCCAGCAATTCTTCTTTTGAAATTCTCTCCCCTAAAGGATACAGCAAGTTGTCTGGTCAAAGGGGGAAAACTCTGCCTAATGTTGTGTACATGGAAGATAACTCTGAAAGTGGCAGCCATGAAGACAGGTATGAGATGGGCAAGCCCACAACGTTCTTCAGAAAAGACATGGAGGAGGCTGTGGAGAGACAGAATCTAGAACGCTCTCAGCTTCTCAAGTCTAATTTTGAGCTGGCACAGCAGATGAACCAGAACACAGAGAAGGGTTATGCCAAGTTTCACAGCCCTTATGTTGAGTTTCACAACTATGGGGATTTGAACTATGGAGAAATAAACTCAGCAAGCAAAGATGATGCTTCTAACGATATAACCCCGGAGTATGTCGAAGCCTTTCAAAAGGTTAATAAGGATGGTAGGAGTCATGTGGAGGAAAATAAACTTTTTTACAAATCCAGGTTGGATCATCTTTCTCCGCATGAAGATGGCATCCATAAGAAACACCTGCCTTCTTCTGGAATCTTAAAGCCTTCTCCGCTGCCTGAGTGTGAGCCTTTCAAACAAGTGGATGGGCAGAGAGTAAGGCACCCTTCAGGTGTGAAAAATATAGAAACTGATTTCTCCTACCTGGACAGCAGACACAGGTCAGCAGGGGCTCACAAGTCTTTTGGTGACCTGGCTGACGGCATCCGTGGCAGAGATCCACTGGTGTCGTTTTCCAGCATGAGCAGACATGAAGCAGACTCCTCCCCACAGCATGAGAGGCAGAGATACCCCTCGGCTGAGTTCCTAGCACTGGACTCATCAAGACATAGATCTACAGCTCAGATGTTCAAGTTCAATGACCAAGATCCCCCGCCTTATGATATTTCCCAGCGCCAGAGAAATCCTTCCTCCTCATCCCTTAAGGCTTTTTTCTTATCAGATTCAGAATTTCCAAATTTTGATGGAGGAAACAGAAGCAGGAACCCGTCCTCGTCCTCCCTGATGAAATTAGAGTTTATTGAGCACTCGTTTCACCCCATCCGGAGCCGGAACCCCTCTGGCTCATCAACACGCAGGAGCCGCCCTGGGAGCAGCAGCTCGGACAGAGAGTTCCACATGAATAATTTTGATGAGCTACCCATTTTTTCAGATGTCATGCGCACAAGAAGTAGAAACAGCAGCGGTGAGTCCCTTGAACCAACCATTGACACCATTATACTGGATCCAAACTTCCAGAACTATGTCAGGCACAAGTTCTAGGTGTGAATATCCACATTCATAAGCTGATACAAACTTCCAGAACTATGTCAGGCACAAGTTCTAGGTGTGAATATCCACATTCTTAAACCGATTTAAACTTTCAGAACTGTCAGCTATTGGGGAAAAAATTATGTTCTTAACTGAGCTCAAAATGCAGAACACCTATTTGTGATGAACTATATTTGTAAACAGCTGTGCTAAGTTCTGCTACATTGGCATTTAGCTAAGAATGAAGAGACATGAATTGATGAATCACTTAAATAGCTGGATGAACTTTATGATGTACCTACTTTTTGCTTTAATTTGCTGTAGTTGTATTTATGCAATGGTAACTAAGTTTATCACTGATTTCAATGAATGCTGCAAAATTGTATAATAAGCTGTTAAATATCCTTTACAATGTCAATGTGAGTTAAGCATTTTTTTGTATTTTTTTCTCCAAAAATTGTTATATATTTTCTCAGTTAAGTGGTTTACACATTGAATAGATTGTACTCACAGTACCATGAGTTTCATGGTGCAAATTCTCTCGTTCTTTTAATGTTGGTTAATGATTCCTATGCTTCACTCAATGCAGGTTTTTACAGCTTTTTCACATTTGTTAATTTTTAATTTTGTTATAATTTTTAAAAGTATTGATGACATGAGAGATCTTCTGTAGACATGTCACTGACATGGCAGCACTGACATGACTAATCTTCCAAAAAATGGCACTGATGTGATAGATCTTTAGTACATGTATCATTGACATAACAGATCATCCATACAAATGGCACTGATATAACAGATCTTCTATACACGTCGCTGACATTACAGATCATTTGCTGATTGATGGATAGACCAAGAACATATTGTACATACTGATCTGTTTTTCTTTTTTTTGGGTGAAATTTGCAACTTTTAGAATTATATGCATTGTGGAAACAAGTCTGTATTTCAGATTTATACTTTTAGCTGTACCTGGCTTTAAATATCTAACTTTATTTTCTGATCTACAGTGCCACACTTCTGTATACTTTGTCACCATTATGACATGTTGAAATAAAACCATGTCACTTTTAGTACAAGTTGACAGATTGCTGTATCACAAATAGGACTTGTTGTATCATCCCAAGGACTTCCAATTTTCTGTCATCCCCATTACTATACTTTCTACAGTATCCATATAGATATAATATTATGCAAATTTTTCTTTAAGAATTTCTATATTTTTTACTTAAAACATTTATGCAATGGATATATTTATGTTGGTATACCCTCATTCAATAGCATACATGTTGTGTGTTGTACTAGGTATATCATTTTTTTATATTTGTGCATAGTTTAATAATTCTAGTCTGCTTTACAATTGAGGGAAGATCTTTTACTATGAATTTTATTAGACAAATTATATGTAAAATACAATATATATGAATTGACACATACTAGTTGTTTTTTTTTTTTATGTTAAAAATTGTTACAATTTTTTAAAGGCTGTGTTATTCATAGGTAGCCTATCACTAGTGTTATTTTTCACATTGGATTTACAAAAATTTTGTGTTAAACACATCTCATGTTTGAACAATTGATATATTCTCTTAGGGTTCATACAAACCCGATGAAAATCCTGCCCATTTACAACAAAAAAGTCACCCACCATGCACTCATTTAGAAAAGTTACAAGGTTCATTATACCGGTATTTAACTTTAATTAAACCTGTCTTTAAAGCAATCGAGGACTTAACTATCTTAACTTCGACTGTGTAAAATAAACAAGTTACAAAAAAAAATTGTAATATCTATAACCCTCGATACTTCAGAAGTCGTATGCCGTTTCAATGAAAATAATATATTCAATAATAGCTCGTTTAACATATATAAAACAAATATAAAAAACCTTTCTAAAAGCAAGCTTTTAATTTTAAATGCACTGAAAAAAAATAAAACTAGGTTGCTTTTTTTTTCATAAAAGCGTTGGTTGCTAAAATATGTAAAAGATTTCATGAGTAACAAAAGCAAACTAGTTTTATTTTCTTATTTTCAGTGCATTTATTAAAAGCTTGCTATTAGAAAGGTTTTTTATATTTGTTTTATTGTATACTTTTGAGTGATTCCTAATTTACGGAGTGGACACGACTAAAACTATTTGCTATAAAACACCATCACTAGATCGCGATATCTAAAGACGATTATCTGCCCCGGCGAAAGCAGCCGTCAGTGACCATGTTTTACAGACGACACATTCTGTTACCTCCCCTTAGTTTCAAATTGTTTAAAAAGGTTATTATCTGACCCTAATAGCCTCCACTACATCGACCGGCTTTACGATTGTAAACATGATCGTGAACCACAGCTCAACAGAGTGTTAGAATGATCGCATCTAGTTAGTTAATATACTTCTATTATTGAATAGTGTAATCTATCAAGTAATAAAACGTTATTATCTCCCTTAGTGTCGAAACTGTTTAATTATTTATTTTTAATGATTAATTAAACATTAAATTAAAAAATAGATAGACTTGTATTGTCATCCAAGTGGAACGTATAGGGAAAGTTTGAACGAACTCGCTGCATTCGATTTGGATCAAAATGTGTAGTTTAAAGGAATATATATTTTACATAAAATGAATCAAATGTCTCAAAAATAATAAAATAATAGTCCATTCTAGTTTGAAATTCAGTGCACGGTTTTTCAAATTTTAGTTTCAGGATTGGTAAAATTTTGGGATTGATTGTTAGGATTCACTTAAAAAAATGATTGGCACCCCTGCATGATTTGACACACCCACCCATGGATGTTGTGCCTTGCAACAAAATTTGTAAAGCAACAATTGGTGTAAAACATGATACAATGAAAGGTACTTAAGACAACACAAGGGACAGGAAAAAGCAGTCACAGTTCTAATCATTTTTAATGAATTCATTAAGTTTTTTTTTCTTTGACATCATAAAGACACATGACATTTTAGAGACTATTTGAAACAATGGCATGAATAAGGTGGGATATTTTGAAACGATGGCATGAATAAGGTGGGATATTTTAAAAAATTGACATGAATAAGGTGGGATATTTTGAAACGATGGCATGAATAAGGTGGGATATTTTAAAAAATTGACATGAATAAGGTGGGATATTTTGAAACAATGGCATGAATGAGGTGGATATTTTGAAACGATGGCATGAATGAAGTGGGTTATTTTGAAAAAAAATTGACATGAATAAGGTGGGATATTTTGAAAAAATGGACATGAATAAGGTGGGATTTGTATGGTGAGACTGGACCAATATGATGAAAACTGTCCCACGTTTTATGGTGCACATTTTATACAATCTCTGCTTGGTGCTAAATTAAGTGTTACATTCAGAGTTTGTGTACACAATAATTCGCAATAATTCACAATCATTCGTGTATAAAATGAAGTGTGATTTTCAGATTCAGAGTTTGCGTACAAATTAAGTGTGACTTTCACATTCAGAGTTTGTGTACAAAATTAAGTTTGACTCATATTTAGAGTTTGTGTACACAATGAAGTGCGACTCACACTATCTCGGTTTGGTGTAGCTGCGGCTACATTTTATCATCCCCGTATAGCACAAGTACACACATCAAACACTCATCATTTAATTCAAATCGTGCACCAGTCTTGTCACACAATGTCACTTCTCACACATCATTTTTACACCATTACAGACGCATCATTAAATAGTTTTACTACATCATGGTATATATTAATATATTTAAATATAAGATAACAAACATGCAATTGACTTGTTGGTACTTTCTCAAAAAGCATTCAAGAAAGCAAAATGAGTATCAATTATTTTGTATAACCCTTGAAAGGTAACCAAAGGTAACCAAAGTGGCTGGGTACCATCCCCATGTATATGTTTTTACGCCTTGAGACGGAAGGTTGTTTCATCATTCATTTCCTCGAAAATATTTCAATCAATCATGTATAGTAGCTAAACGATAAGCACTGCTTATGTTTAGTACAAGAGGGAGACTGGAGCAAGACCAGTCGTGGAATTTTTCCATGATCAGAAGACAGACGGACGTAGAAAAGAATGCCTGTTTTTGATGACGACTCTACGGTGGTAAGGGATGCAAGATATAAGGTTTAGACCTACCACACTCGAGACTTACCAGGACAACGGACGTGCGACGAAATCTGGACTTTGGCGGTCAGAACTCCAACAGGAAATTTTTCACCTCCCACCCCCCCCCCCTCCTTCATACGCATTAGAGTTTCTTCCGGGCGTCTCTTCGAACGAAATAGAATTTATATTGAAAACATACTTTTACCAGTGTCCGCCCTCCCTCTCCCGGAAAATGTTGTCCGCCCACCCCCACCCCCCCCGAAAATATCAAGAGCCGCCCCCCTCCCCAGAGAAAAAAGTCTGGAAGAAACACTGATAAGCATACACACACTTGGTTATGTAAGGGCACAATATAATATTCATATGGTGATATAATATAAGAACACATCAACTTCACACTACAGTTTAAGATATAAATATTTAGTTTATGTAAGTATATAGAATATATATATAGAGAGATAGCCAATATATAGTCATACATGCATATATATATATATATATATATATATATATATATATATATATATATATATATATATATATATATATATATATATATATATATGCCCTATATATATGTTTAAAGGGGCTATATTAATTTGTTTATATCAACGATATATTTTAGTTTGCATATAATTGCATTTTACAGAAAACACCTAGAGCAAATAATTAAATTATAGATGTCGAGATTACAGTGATATAGAGCGAATGTTTTCAATAAGTGATTCAGCTTATTATACGACTATATGAATCACACTGAGCCCAAACCATGAAACGTTTGGTAACAAAAATAGCTAGATCTAACTAAATCGTGCAGAACAAAATATGTAAATACAGGAAAATAAAAAGTCAAACTTGGTTATGATAAAGACAAATCTAAAAAACATTTAATTAAATAAAATCAGTACGATTCTGTATATAAGCCTATAAGTATAGAAGCAAAAAAACATAATAGATAAGTATTTTAAAAGAAAAATATCATAACACCTTGTATTCACTTTAAAAAATATATTCATAGTCTAGAAATATTTTGACACATTGTATTCGATTTAGCTAATTTACCAGTTAGAGATTAAACCCCCATAAACGGATTCATTCACATATTTGGTTAAACAACATATGTTAGCCAGGTGATAACATTTATAATTTAAAAAAAAACAACAATTATTGTTTTAAACATGTGATATAAAGTATAATAAAGTATACAACATCAAAACATAGTATAACGTATATCGAGTTAAAATAACACACGCACCCAAGTATAATCTTATTTTATATACAAATTATACACACATTAAAATTTGCCAATAGAGGAGCGTTGGACTTAGCGTTTAAATAGTGTTATAACGATTTATAACGATCTCATTGAGAAATATCAATACATGTATTGCACAAAATATCAACATTCTGTAGATTATAAAACAGTTTTTAAAATTCTTAGGTCATTTATTATATCCTATAATTAATTGTAAAAATAGATTGAACCTCATCCCTAACCTGTGTAACGTTATATAACTTTTGCATAGACCACCACCCCTAATAGTCTACACTCCCCCCCCCCCCTTTTCACTTCTCTATGAACACGGATACTATATAACACTAGAAACATGTTTAGGGTTTAAATAATGGGAGTCACATTAGTAGGGAAAAAATAGCTTCTTTCATCTTCATCAAAAACAATTTCAAACCTTCAATAGATTTAAATAAAAAAAAAATTCTCTATTGGTCTTTATTTGCGAAAAAATTTTAAACAGCAGAATTCAACGTAATGAAAGCATGTCGAAAATCGTCTTATTTACCATTGCTCTCTACCACAATCCACCCACAAAGGCTACATATTTATATCACAACATAATACAGTTATAAACTCTTCTTATAGAATTTCTGTAGATTACTAACTGATTATCTGCATTATTCTAATATTTGACACTTCACCACCCTCCACCCCACCCATCTGCATTCCTTTTCTTTCGACCAGCGTCATCTTAATCGCAGACCTGTAAAAATTGGAATTTCCAATATATGACAATGGTTCTATTTTCATCTCAGTCGTACGTTGTATCCAAAAGCTGTTTAATTTTCCCCTTTTCTTCTTAACGCACATGTGTAGCTTTTCATATTCTGCATCTAAAAATGGCAGTGTATTTAGTGCCGTTCAATGCCCTAACCTGCTTTTAGTAGTTGGGCACGTTTAGTGAGATGTTTGTTTTTATTTTGATGTGTTTCTTTGCGCCGTGTGTTTACATTTTAAAATCTCCAAATTCACACAGAATCCTGTCTTGGTGTCGGTTGGTTTGATTGGCCGACGTGACCTATATAAAAAGAAAAGTGTCCGCTGGTTGGTTATCTAATCAAGCCTGACACGAATCCAACCAATCCAACGCTTTGTTACAAAACAATCGGAGTGGGGGTAGTCATCCAAGCTGCAATATAATTCCCAGACACAACTGTACTGTTGGAGCAAACTCAAATATCAATACAGTTCTAATTTTAGTTCATTTTACTCTCTGAAACGGACTGGACTGTTGATAAGATCCAATGTTGGGCAATATATTGTTCAAGTTGCTTGAAGAAGTCAGTTTAAAAGAAATATTTTTAACAAGTGGGCTTTAAATACCCGGCACACAAAACACATCACGTCAATAACTCTTTTTGAGAACTTCTACGATTTGTTAACTGTTCTTCGCCAATATATAAAAAAGATCTTTGTCAAAGAACCTATGTCCAAGATTTATCAGTCAGTCTAAAACATTTCGTGCTATTAAGTCGAATTATCTTAATTAACAAAATGTTCATGCATTCCTCATGTCTATAAACTGACCACCACATCCCATAATTTACTGCTCCGTCTTCTTATCAAGTCCTTTCCCATCAATGCCAACAACACGTCTTTTATTTTCTCTTGCATTTAAAGCATCTTTAAAAAAATAAACACGACGAAGAAGAATCTAGGTTTTGAGCACCGTGATGATAAATCCGTGAAGAAAACTCCACATTTTTACGCAACCCGCAACGAGATGCACCACACAGCACCGCCAGCTTACACGTATGACGTCATCTTGATGATGACGCCTTTCTTTTTATGTCATATGTTGGAGGTCTCGGTCTCGTCTGCTTGGACCTGGATCTGCTTGGCGTAGACCTTCTTGTCGTCACGATAGAAGTTGTAGCGGACAGCGGCGTGACGGCTGGAGGGGGTAGAGAGATAGATCAGTGGGTGGCATTCTACAGGCAGTGGTACAACCAGAGGCGTAGCGAGGGGGGGGGGGCGGACGGCACCGGGTGACACCATTTAGGGGGGGGTGACACCAAGGCAAAAAATAGAAAAATATATAGAGAAAAACTTGAGGGGGGTGGTGCAAATCGAAAGTTTGACGGCGGAGGGGGTGCAAATCAAAAGTTTGAGGGGGGGGGGGGGTGTGTGCAAATCAAAATTTTGAGGTGGGGGTGTGCAAATCGAAAGTTTGAGGGGGGGGGGGTGTGCAAATTTGAGAGTTTGTCCCCGGGAAGGGTCGCTAAGCCTCTGGGGGGTGACACCATTAAGTGCCGCACCGGGTGACACCCGACCTCGCTACGCCACTGGGTACAACTAGCAGACTTACAGTATAAGATTTTTTTACTGACTTGAAAACAACACAGATTGTTATTTATAAAAAGTCCATCATAGTGGCGTTTTTATTGTTTATTTACTTTTTCTATGTTTGATTAGTTTGTAGCGTAATGAAAATATTAACAAAAACGTTTTAAACAATTCCACACAATTAAATGGCCTTAAACACATTTTTTAAACTGCTGCTAAGTCTTATTTAAATAGTTGCCATTATTGATTACATAATTATTTTATTTACGAGATAAGAGATAGACAATAAAAAAAATTAAAGGGTTTCTTTGAAAATTGTAATTAGTAATTTACTTTTGACACTAGAAAGTTATTACTTAACCATTATTCATTACTTGTTGAAATAAAGATTTTAGTTTAAAAAATATTTGTAGCCTCTATTAAATAAAAAAATTATATATATCAAGAAATAACTTCCCTTTACTTTATCAAACTATTTAAATCATGAATTGCGTCCCTTTGACCATTAATTTAAAAAATTTAGTAAATTTAGAAATACAATTTACAATAGCACCATAAAATCGCTTGGATTGGTAAATTCCTTTCACCAAGACTAGAGAACCCAATACCAAAACTAATCTATGCCATCCTCTTCACAAAGTCTGGACTAGACCACCTCTGACTCCATGGCTTGAGTTGAACTTTCCTTCCCTCTACATACACACAAAACTAGGCTATGACTCACTCTAATACTAATACTAGACTAGACCACCCCCTCACACTAATACTAGACTAGACCACACCTCACACTAATACTAGACTAGACCACACCTAACACTAATACTAGACTAGACAAACCCTCACACAATACTAGACTAGACCACACCTTCCCACACTAATACTAGACTAGACCACCCCCTCACACTAATACTAGACTAGACCACCCCCTCACACTAATACTAGACTAGACCACACCTCACACTAATACTAGACTAGACCACACCTAACACTAATACTAGACTAGACAAACCCTCACACAATACTAGACTAGACCACACCTTCCCACACTAATACTAGACTAGACCACCCCCTCACACTAATACTAAACTAGACCACACCTCACACTAATACTAGACTAGACCACCCTTCAAACTAATACTAGACTAGACCACCCCTCACACTAATACTATACTAGAGCACCCTTCAAACTAATACTAGACTAGACCACCCCTCATAGTAATACTAGACTAGACCACCTCTCACTCTAATACTAGACTAGACTGCCCATCACACTAATACTAATGCTAGACTTGACCAGAACACCCCTCATACTAATACTAGACTAGACCATCCTCACACAATACTAGACTAGACCACCCCTTACACTTATGCTGAACTAGACCACCCCTCACACTTATGCTGAACTAGACCGTCCCTCACCTGTTGGTCGAGCCGTGGCCATTCATCCTCCTGCAAATGTTGCTAGACCACCCCTCACACAACACTAGACTAGACCACCCCTCACACAACACTAGACTAGACCACCCCTCACACAACACTAGACTAGACCACCCCTCACACAACACTAGACTAGACCACCCCTCACACAACACTAGACTAGACCACCCCTCACACAAGACTACACCTGTCTCTCACCTGTTGGTCGAGCCGTGGCCATTCATCCTCCTGCAAATATTGGCATCCTCTGAGAAGTACTCCGTGTAGTAGTCTCCGTGCGTGTTCCAGCACGGGCACATGGCGAACAGCTGTCTGAACTCACGCTTGAACTTCTCCTGCACGTCATCAACAGACATTTGTTACACGTCACCAACAGACATTTGTTACACGTCATCAACAGACATTTGTTACACGTCATCAAACAGACATTTGTTACACGTCATCAACAGACATTTGTTACACGTAATCAACAGACATTTGTTACACGTCATCAAACAGACATTTGTTACACGTCATCAAACAGACATTTGTTACACGTCATCAACAGACATTTGTTACACGTCATCAAACAGACATTTGTTACACGTCATCAACAGACATTAGTTACACGTCATCAACAGACGTTTGTGACACGTCATCAAACAGACATTTGTTACACGTCATCAACAGACATTTGTTACACGTCATCAACAGACGTTTGTTACACGTCATCAAACAGAGATTTGTTACACGTCATCAACAGATATTTGTTACACGTCATCAAACAGAGATTTGTTACACGTCATCAACAGACATTTGTTACATTATTTCATACGCCATAAACATATTAATTTCATAAATTTTACCTCTATTTCCTCTTTCATATTATAATTTAAATCGATTTAAAAAAATTATTCAATACATTTTATAAATGGCTTCTATCTTTTAATCTTTTGTTTCGGTATTTTTGCCATGTTTTACTATTTTTCGTTATTATTACTTTACTTGCATACACAAAAAGTTAAATCGATCACAGGCTTTAGCTTTTATTTTTATTTATTTTTTTGTTAAAATCTAATCGTATTCGTTTAAACCTTTGAAACAAACCAAAAAAAATTATAATATTGGGGTCAACATGCTACAAATTTTATTGATTTTAATAAAAAAAAATTTACTTTTCAATTTCTGAACAAAATGTAAGAAAACCACTTCTGGTCACACGATCAGTGTGTTAAATCACCAGTCACGTGACTAGCCTATCACGTGATGTGCCGTACTTACATTGAGAAGCCCATAGATAAAGGGGTTGTAACAGGAGTTGCTCATGGCCAACCAGTTGGAAGTGAACCAGATGATGTTGATGTACTTGTAGCTGAAACATACAAATGTTTAGGTAAACATTCGGTTGTTGAGGTAAACATTCCCAGGTTTAGGTAAACATTCCCAGGTTTAGGTAAACATTCCCATGTTTAGGTAAACATTCCCATGTTTAGGTAAACATTCCCAGGTTTAGGTAAACATTCCCAGGTTTAGGTAAACATTCCCAGGTTTAGGTAAACATTCCCATGTTTAGGTAAACATTCCCAGGTTTAGGTAAACATTCCCAGGTTTAGGTAAACATTCCCAGGTTTAGGTAAACATTCCCATGTTTAGGTAAACATTCCCAGGTTTAGGTAAACATTCCAAGGTTTAGGTAAACATTCCCATGTTTAGGTAAACATTCCCAGGTTTAGGTAAACATTCCAAGGTTTAGGTAAACATTCCCATGTTTAGGTAAACATTCCCAGGTTTAGGTAAACATTCCCAGGTTTAGGTAAACATTCCCAGGTTTAGGTAAACGTTCCCAGGTTTAGGTAAACATTCCCAGGTTTAGGTAAACATTCCCATGTTTAGGTAAACATTCGGTTGTTGAGGTAAACATTCCGTTTTTTAGGTAAAAATTCCCATGTTTAGGTAAAAATTCCGTTGTTTTGGTTTGGTGTCACCCCCTCCCATTCCATTTTATTAGTTTTGTAGATAAAACATTATTTTGAAACTAATGTTTATGCTTTTTCGTTTTGGTGTCACATTTTAAATGGTTTTATCCGGTGCGGACCCCCACCCCCACCCCCCGCTCCTCCCCTGCACTCGCCTTGTGATGGTACTAAGCAGCAGTATAAAACCTGGGTTCTTCAAATACCATTGAGAAAATGGCCGTTGTGTACTTTATTTCATCTAAAACAGGGGTCTCCAAACTACGGCCCGCGGGCCGGATGCGGCCCTCGAAGTCCTCTCATCCGGCCCGCGGAGATCTTTTTGTCCAAGGAAAAGTCGTTTGTTGGTGATGGCTGAAGAACTTTGCCCAGACAAATCAAAGACATGCCTGGAAGAAACTGGCCCCCGAACTGAAATTTGATAGTTAATGCGGCCCTCGGACTCAAAAGTTTGGAGACCCCTGATCTAAAATATTCTAGGAGCTGTACAGGCTATTTTATCCGTATCCTAATAATATAATTTATCAACTTTATTTACAGAAATACTTAAAGACACACTTCCGGATTAAGTGCAGTACTTTACATTCAGTGTTTCTTCCAGACTTTTTTTTCTCCGGTGGGGCACTTGAAATTTTTCGGGGATGGGGGGGGGGGGAAGAGATACCTGGAAGAAACTCTGTTTACATTTATGAGCAACGCCATAGATCATCATTCACCCATCACACGACTGAAACAACGCTGTATGTGGTATACATATATCAGCTGATCACACATCATACAACAATGTGTGACAACCCTACCAAACACAACAACCCACTTCGTCACCAACAACCTCAGAAAATGTACGCACTTTAATTTTAAATAACAATTTATTACTCTATTTAGTGTAAATTTGGTGTCATTAAAATCTCTCTCAAATATCACATTAATAAACTTAATTTAGCATATTTTTAATGTTTTGATCCAAGCTAGTCACCTCGGCATTAAAGTGCATGATTTAAAAAAAAAAATCTCTAATCGACATGTATTAATTAAAATAAAATTCCCTTCATTAGAGTCATTACTGTACTGCATGATTTCAACCAATCCCGTGAGACGTCACATGAACGATTCTCATGGCAGCCAATCAGCGACTGGCTCACAGGAAGTGCAAGCGTCTCAACGATCCTCGGGTGTGAACGATTCGGGTTCTGCTACTCCGGGCTCACACTTCCGGTGTACTCTCCACGGACCGGAGTCATCTTGAACCGGATGTCAACACGCCACGCATCGTCTCACATCCCTCAGGAGCGTGTCATAAATGGGGCAGGTGTCGGGGGTGGGGGGGGGGGGGGGGTTCATTGTTAAGGGAATCTTTTCTTGTGTTATTGTTCGATGGATGAAATTTCGATTGTTAGATCTGGGTTGTTAACATGTTACTTGTTAACGCGAAAGGGTTGGGGGAGAGAGAAAGTATATACGATACGTTATCAAACTGGCTGTATTCGACTATATAAAGAACTACAGAAAGTGTACAAACATTATTTTTGGGGACGTCTATAAGTGACTTAACTCATTCTAGGGAAACGGGGGGGGGGGGGGGGGGTGGACTTTTAGGAAATACTTCTTGTATTCTTAAGAAATAGTTTTTAGAAATAATTTAAAAAGAAAATTTTATTTACAATATCATGGTGGTGGTAAAACATAGTTTCTAATTTAATCCATAATTGTTGCATTTTAAAACACCTATTCCAATACATCATATAGTCCCCAAATCCTTAGCCAATGATAAATACGGCCGATGGGTATAACGCATCGCTCGCTATACGATTACAGAGTATGTGAATTCGGTTGATCAATAAGAACCGATACTTGTTCAAATGCAATGGACCGTATCAATAAATCACACACGTTAATGGTCAAGCTATCTCAGTAACATTTATACAACAAAGTAACAACTTTTGTTTTATGGTAACAATATAGGGCAACAACAAATGCTAAACGGGCGACAACGACAGCAACAGGGCAACGGTGAATGTTAAAATGGCAACAACAAATGCTAAAGGGCAACAACAAATGCTAAAGGACAACAACAAATACTAAAGAACAACAACAAATGCTAAAGGACAACAACAAATGCTAAAGGACAACAACAAATGCTAAAGGACAACAACAAATGCTAAAGGACAACAACTAATGCTAAAGGACTCTAACAACAAATGCTAAAGGGCAACAACAAATGCTAAAGGGCAACAACAAATGCTAAAGGGCAACAACAAATGCTAAACAACAACTAAGGCTAAAGCACAACAACGAATGTTATGGGTCAACAAAGAATATAACTGGACAACAACGAATACTTAAGGACAACAATACAGGTAAAGGGAAACATCTAATGTCTCAGGTTAGAAAACTCATTAGACGGGTTAGGTTACTAGAGGTTTTATATTTGCCTGAGCTATTTATAGCAACATATCACGTGACAGAGACTTACTCATTGACTTGAGGCGTTATGATCTCCACCAGGTTGTACATCTGTAAAGGCATCCAGCAAATGACGAACAGGCAGACGACGATAATCATCATCTTGACCACCTGCAACATACACATTTAGCCATTAGCCATTAAGTATAGCTATTAACCATAGCTATTAGGCTAAATACATAAATAGTGCATACGTGTAGCCGAAACCATAACGGTAACCGTATTTATGGTCGTAATCACAACCACAAACACAACCATAATAATAACCTTTAACATTATTCATAACTACATTACCCATAATCTTAACAATAATTATAACCTTAACCACAAACACAACCATAATAATAACCTTTTGCTCATAACTACATTACCCATTATCTTAACCATAATTATAACCGTAACCACAAACACAACCCTAATAATAACCTTTAAAATAACCTATAACCATTGATCACAACCTTTAATGTAACCACCGAATACAGCAGCCATTAAACTATGCCATCTGGCAAACAGTTTCTTTCCGACATTTTGCTCACGGAGGATGGAGGGTGGGGGGGGGGGGGGGGGGGCTTAAATTTCCAAGGGGGCAGACACTGATTGAAGTATATCGTTGGTAAATAATATACGTTCCATTTCGTTCCCGGGGGGGGGGGGGGGGTTGGAAAAACTATAGGTGCATTGACGGCTATTATTCAACAAAAGAATTATTAGCATAATAACCTTGAGCCTTAAACAGAGAATCCCTGGCAAGAAATAGGCCAAGGTGTAGACATACATAACACATTTAAATGTATTACATAAACCATCCATATTTCTTGAATACAGCTAGACAAAATAAAAATAAAAATAAAACCAAACTATCCTAATTTGCACAGTAAAACGTATTGACAATTCTAAAGTAGAACGAGACTTGCAAATCCCCCTTCATTGACGAGATTACAACGAGTGCGAGGGCATACGTAACGCATGTCCTTGCGTAAAATGTGAATATCACTCGCCTCGACAGAAAAAAAAGTTATTTCCCTCGAAGGGTCGCGTCATTAAAGCGAGTTATCTCCCCTGCTGAGTAGTGTCATTAAATTTTTGATGGGTGCCCAAGCAGTGGTTTCAAATGGCGGAGACGAAAAAAAAAATTTCAATCGAGATTAAAATATTTTTTGTTCATTCATCTCCCCCCGTCCCTGCCCCACTTCATCATCACCCCTCCCCAACATATGTATGCTCTCCTTGTCCAAGAAAACACACTTAGAATTCATAGTAAACTTGAGGTTATATTATTTCCCTTTGGCACAAGTGTAAAACATGGATTTGCTTCTTGTAAGTTGAATATTTTTAACGAAAAAAAATAAATTATTTTTCAACGTTTAAACAGAGCAAAAAAAAAAATATTTGCCATTTGCTTGCAGTGCAAAATAAAGTAGTTGCTATAAATTATTAAGATATAAAAATAGATATTTCTCTAACGTAAACACATTTGTTTTGAAGGATTTAAAGAGTCCTGGAGTTTAAGCGAGAAGGGGAGGGGGAGGGGAGGGGTGGGTTGGGGAGGGAGGTTACAAAAAAATAGTGATGAAGCGAGGGAGAGAGAGATGTACAGAAATACAGAGAAAAAGACAGTAAATGATATTAAAAAAATGAAGTAAAAATAAGCTTATGTGTCAGTGTGTGTGTGTAGAGAGAGAGAGTAGAGTTTGATGTAGGTGTATTGGATATTTGAAATGCAGTCGCCTAAGTGAAACGATTTATGTAGGGCAAGACAGAAGTTTTTGGGATGGTTCATTGAAGACCTGACATGCTACCTTTTTCAATCAGTATAGTGATCGTCAGACCCATTGTTTATCAGACCCAGCGACTCGTAACCCAGAGACCCACAGACCCAGTGACCGTCATACAGATCCAGAAACAGAGTGACCAATACACTCAGAGATCCAATGACCCATAGACAACCCAGCGACCCATAGACAACCCAGCGACCCACAGACAACCCAGTGACCCACAGACAACCCAGTGACCTACAGACAACCCAGTGACCCACAGACAACCCAGTGACCCACAGACAACCCAGTGACCTACAGACAACCCAGTGACCCACAGACAACCCAGTGACCCACAGACAACCCAGTGACCCACAGACAACCCAATGACTCACAGACAACCCAGTGAACTACAGACAACCCAGTGACCCACAGACAACCCAGCGACCCACAGACAACCCAGCGACCCACAGACAACCCAATGACTCACAGACAACGCAGTGACCCACAGACAACCCAGTGACCCACAGACAACCCAGTGACTCACAGACAACCCCAGTGACAACCAGACATCTGCTACAATAAATTGGTGGTATATTTCAGTAGAATTTGTTTTTAAAGTAACAATTATGCCTTCCATTGCCTTCCATTGCAGTTCCGTTCTGTAGCATTGTAACATATGGCATGGGATAAAGTAGCACAACGTAGTAATATTGAAATAAACGCATGTCATGTGACCCAATCATTACAAATCAGATACACCTTATAAAAGTAGTTACAAAACCTCTCAGAAATATAGGATGTTTTTCTTTAGATTATTGTTAAACGATCACCATGACAACCAGATTTCGCCATTTAATGGTCATTGAGACACAAGAGTAGTGGATGACCCCGGCTAAAGCTGGACAACCGAGACTGCCACGCCCCACTCCCCTACCCCACCTCTACCCCTTAAAATCTCATCTAGCTGTGTCCGCGCCTCGTTCAGATCTCGAGAGAAAATTTTCTTTTATTTCTCGCAGTCACCTGACGAGAATCTACGAGAGGGACTTAAGCCTCCAGAACAATAAATGCCAGTACCACGCGAGAAAAAAAAATATCCCTAGAACATGGAGCCAGCCACTTGGTCTAGTCTGATCACGTGGTGGTGTATTTACCACTCACCATCTACCACATCGTTGATTAGAATTTTTCCAGAGTTTTTTTTATCTCTAGATGTGGATATAGAAGGAGTACTGTGAGGGGGGGAGGGAGGGATAAACAACAACTACCCAGATGTGAGAGTGGGGGTGATGAATTGAGATGAAGAAATATCCAACACACGTTCAAGTTCAAAATACAATGTTGTTTATTAACATTTATAATCAACTTCCTACCTAACCTAACTAATCTATTCTTTACTGTATACTGTTCATACTATATGCTATCTACTATTACGACCGTCTCTAACCGCTACCTAACACCTTCTGCTCTCCTCGCTAGCTACCTATCAACTGCCGCTAATCTTGATACTGGCTCACGCCTCAGTGGTCAGCTGACCGTCCCACGTGACCGGTCAGCTCCTGTACGTCCATTGGTCTCCACCCAACTATCTAGAGTCTGTTTCTCTATCTACTTGACCTAAACTAGCGTCATCACAAGTACTCATATTTTCTGTACACAGGTTAA
The DNA here is from genome assembly GCF_028476545.2 of Physella acuta. Taxonomy (NCBI): domain Eukaryota; kingdom Metazoa; phylum Mollusca; class Gastropoda; family Physidae; genus Physella; species Physella acuta. Next base: position 34,336 of record NW_026732762.1, read on the forward strand.
TTGAATATAACAGACCAGTCCAGCCTTCATAAAAATCACACTATGCTGCAATAGGGCTGGTAAGTAGGTCACCAACCAGTTCTACGGCACAATAAAACCTGCATGAGCCATAGAACTGTTTATTGACCTACTTACCAGCCCTATAGACTTAGTCCAACACCAAGACTAAGTAGATATCAAACTTTACTTTTGTATAAAAATATGGTTTCGTGTGGATACCTTACTTTATTGTCTGGGGGGGGGGAGGGGGGCGGTTGTCAATTTTGTCCCCACCCTCTTTAGCGACGACCCACGGGTCGTGTATAGGAAAACACGGGTTATCAGTGGGGAAATGCGGGTTATTAGTGGGTAGTGGGACAACAAACAGACCCACAAAGGTTTAACTTATTATTAAAATACAAGTGGGACTTTGTAGTACAAGTTATAGGGTTCCTGTGTTTTGTTACGTCATTGAGAGGTCTGGAATTTTGTGAAAAAAATTATGTGACGTCATTTACCGTGGGCTGTTTCATGACATCAAAACCTTTGGTTACTTTTAGTGATACGAGTGGTCGTGTTCAAGGTGGTATGTGTTGCCCGATTGGGCTTTAGAGAATCACAACAAAAGACCGCCCACTCCATTTGTTACTCACAAAAATCACAACAAAAGGCCGCCCTCTCCATTTGTCACTCACAAAATCTACAAGCTCCCATCATCAAACAGATGGTCCACCACTCCATCTAGTCAGCCAACAAGCAAAACATCAGTACCAAGCAGACTTTCCAACAGAGAAACTACTTGGCTGTAAAAATCGACAAATAAGCTTTTATTTTACGACGAAAAGGTTTTCATATTTACTCGCCGATAAAAAAAAAATTGTTTGAAGTTTCAAGGCTGGCGAAAAATCAATTTCCCCAACAGTAAGACAATGTAAACTGGGTTCATTCAAAACTTGAAAATCTGTTTTAAAAAAATACAAGTGTTTCTATGTATAGTCTAGACAACAGGAGCAGATAATAGGAGTTGAAGCTACTTCTTGACCTAACGTTTACATGCAAGAGAAATAAAAAATGTTTCGGAAAATCCATGTTAAATTCTGTGTTGTGAAAGCGCTAATCTGGTGAAGTGTAGTGATACCACTAATCAGGTGAAGTTCTGTGTTGTGAAAGCGCTAATCTTTTGAAGTGTAGTGATACCACTAATCTGGTGAAGTTCTGTGTTGTGAAAGCGCTAATCTGGTGAAGTTTTGTGGTTTTGTGGAGGGCAGAATTTCTTTCAGACTTTTTTCTCCTTGGGGGTGGGGGTGGGGGGTGGGCACTTGATACTTAATGGAGGTGGAGCGGACTAAACTTTCTGGAGGTTAGGGCGGACTCTGATAAAAGTTTTTATTTGCTATATAAATTTTATTTCATTAGGGGGGAAGGGGTGGGGGTGAGGGGCAGAGGTGTAGCGACCCTTCCCGGCGCCCGGGGACAAACTTTCGATATGCACCCCCCCCCCTCGAGCTGTTGATTTGCACCCCCCCCCCCTCAAACTTTCGATTTGCACTCCCCCCTCGAACTTTCGATTTGCACCCCCCTCGAACATTTCATTTGCACCCCCCTGAAACTTTCAATTTGTTTTTCCAACCAATTTTGGCGCCCCCCCCCCTAAGGTCGGCGCCCGGGGACATATGCCCCCCCCCCGCCCCCACCTCGCTACGCCTCTGGTTAGCCCTCTTTAGAATAATACATTAAAGACCTTAGGTCGGGGAGGTTATAGTCGAAAAAGCGGAGGTCAAACAGTCACAACATACAATTTATCCGAAGGCTCAAGAGAACGTAGACGACCTTTCAGGTCAAAGTTCGACTTCTAAAGGCCACAGAAGCTGCCATTGCCCTCGCTAAGATATTAATTTGAGGAGACGTGTTAAACAAGGTAAAACATGAGCATGTTTTGAAATTTAAAACATTTAATCGTTTATTGAATGCATTCTGATAAAAAAATATATGACAATATTAAAGTTTTAAAACGATAATTCAAGGACGAATTTTTATGTGTTGATGACGCGTTTCACTAGCTACTTAAAAAATACAATTTAAAATTTTCATATTTTTGGTTAATAATAGAAAAGTGAAGCAGATGACCGCTTGGACATCCCAAGTATAGCATGTTTGGCTTGGACATCCTAGGCATAGGATGATTTACCTGAACATCCCAAGCATAGCATGCTTGACCTGAACATCCCAAGCACAGCATGCTTGGCTTGGATATCCTAAGCATAGCATGCTTGTTGTTTTTTACCGCTTGGACCACACACCAGAGCCAAGTAAACAGGTCCTACACCCACTGTACGCTGGTGGCAATTTAAATGGTCAAATATACAGTACAGACGTTTCATGAACTGCCCACAGACTGGGCTTCACTACCTGTCCAGATAATACTGGGAATTAGATCTGCCCACATAAGACTGGGCATCAGGAACTGCCCACGTTAGACTGGGTATCACGAACTGTCATCTGAAGACTGGGCATCAGTAAGTCTCATACAAAATTGTGCATCATGCCAAGAAATTACATAAACATGACACAGCTCCATAATTCTTTCAACTAACCTGTATAAAAATTGTAGTTTAAAAATATAAAAGTTTTAGTAATTTGACAGAATCAGGGACTAGTATGTTTTAAAAAAAAATATATTGAAATAATATTTCAGCCTAGATACATAATAACCAACTAGCAAATATGGAAGCCTAAAATTTGTATAATATGGAAAACTAAAATTTGTATCTCAAGTATCGGTCAAGTGAATATTATCCAAATATATTTCGGAAATTAGAATTCCTTTCTGAATAAACATTGAGAACTGCAATTTTAACCCTGAATTTTCGCCCAAATATTATTCTGCAATTCTTTTACTATATACATATGGGGTGGGGAGCATGCATTTCTGCTGAGAAAAACGTCGAGTGCAAATTTCTTTAGCGGTCAGACAAAGAAGTTAAAATTACAAACAAACCCCATGAGTTAAAATTCTAACCCAGCGCCAAAAGTTAAAATTCTAGCCAAAGCCAGAAGTTAAAATTCTAGCCAAAGCCAGAAGTTAAAATTCTAGCCAAAGCCAGAAGTTAAAATTCTAGCCAAAGCCAGAAGTTAAAATTCTAGCCTAAGCCAGAAGTTAAAATTCTAGCCAAAGCCAGAAGTTAAAATTCTAGCCTAAGCCAGAAGTTAAAATTCTAGCCAAAGCCAGAAGTTAAAATTCTAGCCAAAGCCAGAAGTTAAAATTCTAGCCAAAGCCAGAAGTTAAAATTCTAGCCAAAGCCAGAAGTTAAAATTCTAGCCAGCGCCAAAAGTTAAAATTCTAGCCAAAGCCAGAAGTTAAAATTCTAGCCAAAGCCCATGAGTCCAGAAGTTTCCACAAAGCTTTAATCAATAACGCGTTAGTTCTGTTAAGGATTATGGATTAAAATATTTCCTTATCCAACCTTCCCCGGGGCCTAGATCTCTCCGCGAGAATTTGTTTACCATATCTTCTTTCTTCTACGTCCGCGAAGAATTCTCATTCTGTCTCTTCCTAGTTTTATTTGTCTCTCGTTTCTACCATAAAAAAGGTCTTGTTCATATTTCCGTTCCAAAGAAAGTTTGGCTTTTTTATATACCCGTTTGAATCTTTATCCGGCTTTTGTTTTTGGAATACACGTTTGAATGTTTGTCCGGCTTTTGTTTTTGGAATACACGTTTGAATGTTTGTCCGGCTTTTGTTTTTGGAATACACGTTTGAATGTTTGTCCGGCTTTTGTTTTTGGAATACACGTTTGAATATTTGTCTGGCTTTTGTTTTTGGAATACACGTTTGAATGTTTGTCCGGCTTTTGTTTTTGGAATACACGTTTGAATATTTGTCTGGCTTTTGTTTTTGGAATACACGTTTGAATGTTTGTCCGTCTGTGTTTTGTTTTTGGTATTCCTGTTTGAATATTTGTCCGTCTTTTGATATACCCATTTGAATATTTGTCCGTCTTTTTGTTATTTGTCCGTTTATAGCTTTTGTTGCGTCTTTTGTTTATGAAATACCCGTTTCAACATTTGTCCAAATTTACTTTTTGATGGTGACCAGAAAGATGCGCAACGGAAAAAAGCGCAAACAGAAAAAAGCGCAAACAGAAAAAAGCGCAAACAGAAAAAAGCGCAAACAGAAAAAAGCGCAAACAGAAAAAAGCGCAAACAGAAAAAAGCGCAGTTTTTTTTCCGTTGCGCATCTTTCTGGGAACCCTTTTTTATATACCCGTTTGGATATTTGTCCGTCTATCTGTCCGTACGTTTGTCTCACAATTCTCCATCAAATAAACTCTTTGTTTTTAGTCCGCTGATGCTATGGCTAACGAGCAGGACTTAAGACGGGGTAATGTACCTGTCGGTGATAAACCCCCCTCTCGCGAGATTAATGAGGGAATGATGTCATTAAGGACCATTTAAACAAGGGAGACAAGTTCCGATGCGAGCCGAAGATAACTGATGGCGTCGTTAGCTAATGTTGGGTAGTGGGGTTGTCGGTCCTGGCGGTGAAGGGGGGAGGGGTGAGGCTGGATGAAAGAGGAAATAAGACAACAGTTTTTTGTGAGTGTATTCTAGGACTTCGCTTACAGGGGATTTGTAGACCCAAGGGCAAGAAGTAGCGTCATGACATCGTCAAGTATTGGCAAGCTAGAGAAAGGGATATTAGGAGTGAGCAGTTAAAAGCGGTTCAGATGAAACAATGTTAGAATATAGGTAGCGAAAACTGTTATAAAAATAGCAGGTTGGAATAAAAAGGTCGAAAAAAATAAATTGAAAAATCAATTTATGGTCGCAGTCTACGGTGTTACCCTAACCTCTCAGTCCCCAGTAATTTACCTTAACATTTCAACTCCCCAATAATTTATCCTAGTCTTACAATCCCCAATAATTTATCCTAGTCTTACGATCCCCAATAATTTATCCTAGTCTTACAATCCCCAATAATTTATCCTAGTCTTACAATACCCCATAATTTATCCTAGCCTTACAATCCCCCGAATAATTTATCATAATCTTACAATCCCCAATAATTTATCCTAGTCTTACAATCCCCAATAATTTATTCTAGTCTTAAAATCCCCAACAACTTATCCTAGTCTTACAATCCCCCATGATTTATCCTAGTCTTAAAATCCCCAACAATTTATCCTAGTCTTACAATCCCCAAATATTTATCCTAGCCTTACAAATCCCAAATAATTGGTCGCTTGGTGCCAAGAGCTCTTCATTAGACCAGTGACCTAGTTGGTGAGTACGCTGGCCTTGAGCAAAGATTTCATTGGGGTAAAACTGGGGTGAGCAGCTTTTGTCCTACAGCGTTATTATCCGGGTCCTATGTTAGGGAAATGTTTCATAGGGTCCTAAGGTAAGGACATAATTGATAAGGTCACACGGACAGGGTAGAACAATATGGGTTAATACAACTAGGACAAAGTTAAGTGTGGATTGGGGAGTCGGGAGGGGGGGGGGATGAAGGCGTGATCGATATAAATTTCTTTGGACTACTTCAGTTTAGCTTATAATTATAACGAAATTATCGCTGATGTTATTTGCTGTTTGCAACATTTTCTACTTTATAAAGTTCATCATCGTCTTTTCCCTTGTGTGCCCAAGGAACATAGGCTTCTTTCACTTTTGTTGGTCTAATTTATAAAGTTAAACCAATACAAGAGGAGGCTTACCTCCCATGTAAAGCCTATGTGAAAAAAAACTGAGGTTGGCTACACAAGTAGTTTGACAGAATGATGCTCAGAGACTACTGGCTTATTTAAAGAGACCGATTTAACAATGAAACTACGGTTGGACGGTACTTTGTTACTATATTCACATCCTGGTGATATCTTGGGCAGATGAAGTAGAGTTCATCTGTTTCGCCAATCCGCGCAGACAACCAATCAGTTATGCAATAGATATCCCTACCAACACGCAGCACTATGCCAAGCCATCTTCGTTTCCACTATGTTAGGTACCCATTAGAGCTGGGTGCACTCAAAGACGTCCTACACACTCTTACACGTGTATCGTACTCGGGACCTGAATAGTAATCGAAAGATTGTATTTGCTACCACTTGATTACATGGCCCATTCATGGTGTACATAGCAAGCGATAAAAAACAATTAAAAAGTACATAGCAAAGGATAAAAAAAAATCAAGAAGTACATAGCAATGTTGTTAAAAAACAATTCAAGAAGTACATAATACGCGATAAAAAAACAATTCAAGAAGCTCACAGCAAGCGATAAAGAACAATTCAAGAAGTACATAAAAACGATAAAAAAAACAATTCAAGAAGTAGATAACAGGCGATAAAAAATTGTTTATATTATTTTGTGGAACAATGAGATGGGCCATCTCGAAAATAAAGAAATAAAGTACATCAGATACAACTCGGAAACCTAAGCCGGGGTGTAAAAATAGAACAGCTTTAGCCTCGACAGCAAAAGTAGTTGTGATGTATGGGACACATCTCGATGTCCGATGTTTTCGCACATAAGCGGGATGATCTATTTCCGGTCAGGACGCGTAGCGCCGGATCTCCAACACAGGCTTTTTGTCGTCTGCCTCGCGCGGACAACCAATCAATTATGCAATAGATATCCCTACCAATACGCAGATATTTTTGGTCGCCCCGGCAGGCGATGGTTCTCAGGCAAACGTGGCCGCACATGCGCAAGCTGAAAACAATAAAGTGAGGATTGTCGCCCTTGTATGAAGGAAGATTTATAGGTTTGCTTACCTCGCTATCATGTCGGACACGGCCTTGAAGGACGTAGAGAGTTTTGAAACTGTATATATATATATATATATATATATATATATATATATATATATATATATATATATATATATATATATGCGCGCGTGTGTGTGTGTGTGTAGACCTCAAACGTCATTTGGGCAAATGTCTTCTGCGAGTTTGTAGCAGACCCATATATATATATATATATATATTAATATATATATATATATATATATATATATATATATATATATATATATATATATATATAATGTTTATATACAGTGTGTGTGTATGTTTATATATGTATATATATATATATAAGTATATTTATATATGTTTATATATATGTATTATACGTGTGGGTGTTTGTACTATGCATATTATATATATATATATATATATATATATATATATATATATATATATATATATATATATATATATATATCACAATGCTAGTTATTCTGCCCATCGATAGCCTTCCTGTTTTCAATTCGCTACTTATTTTTAATTGGAGCTTTAGATTGTCGTGAGCAGATGGTGTAACCATGAAGTGATGACTTTTTATGGCGATATAAATGGTACGTCTAGTGTACAGGAAGGCAATCACACTAGTTAAAATACTCTCTCTACCACCCATTTCCATTCTTCTCATAAAAAAATTATAATAGAAACATTCAACTTGTGTAAAAAAAAAAGTTCAGGGGTAATCGTGTGAGGGAGATTTAAATTTCAGAGAGTTAACTCCCCTATTATCGTAGCAGCTGCGTGTATTGTGAAACAACTAACAAATTGTGATTGTTACAATGGTTATCTCTCTCTCTTGTATGAATGTGATGTGGTAACAACTACCAAAAATCTTATTGTCCAAGTGGTTCTCTACCTTACATATTTTCCTAAATATTTTTTATTCTCTCTAAAATACGTTGCAAGAAATTAATTTTTTTGTTTGACCAAACATATTTTTTTGAAGATGATATTTTATACCCAAACCTATTAGAAATGTCTACTGCCTTCACATGTTTTAGATTTATACTCAAAATCCAGGTCTAATTTCAGACAAAATTAGAAGTTAGATAGAATTTGTGAAGTGATATTAGACAGCTTGATCTTCGTGTCTTGTCACTCTTGTAATGGGTGTGGATGATGGGTAATAGTGTTGGAAGGGGTCCAAAGATTGAGTCAAACTCTATTGACAGTTTTGCCCCCCCCCCCCAGACGCCCCGTAAACCTCCCCACCTCCCCACCTCCCAGCATCGACACAAAATGTGAGAACCCTCTCCTAACATGACGTCGTACCTCTAATTGCCGTTTTTGTTCTGTCTTAATTATTAATTGAGCTGGGTCAGAAATTAATTACATTGAATAATTTTTACACCGATTTCTAAAAAGTATAAAAAAAAATAATTCAGTGCCAAAGGCCGTTTTTTTTTTAAATTACTTTTTTAAATTCAAATTATTGACGTCATATTTTCTGATGCTTCCCTCATCAAACTTTGTCACAGATCATCACATAACGTCACATAACGTCACATAACGTCACATAACGTCACCTAACGTCACATATCGTCGAAACACCGCCACTGCTGTCAACAGAGTAATTTAAGTCGTTTAGCACATTTTCTGATAATAGATTAATCAATATTTAAAATCATTAATTAATTAACTCCCATTTTAATTAAATAGCTACTTAATTAGAGTTATCCTCTCACATCAATAAGTCAAGTTGTTACAATACGTTACATGCAAGGCAAGTTGTCGCCCTTTAACACTGTCTTAAAATCAGGGGAGGGTTTAAAGTTTTATTAGATACTTAAAATATTGGTTTAAAAAAATTACAACAAATATTAACTTTTTCAGAAATTATTAATTAAAAACACGTCTTCTGCGCGTGAAGCTAAAACAAGTTGACTAAATTATCTTTGTCACGAGTCTTGAAAATTAAAACTTTTAAAATATAAATTTAAGACGCAAACGTGATTTCCAGGTCATTTTTCTAATTCCCTCTCCCTTAAACAATGTCTTATTGCTATTGCCATATTCAGATTGCCATATATATATATATATATATATATATATATATATATATATATATATATATATATATATATATATGTGTGTGTGTGTGTGTGTGTGTGTGCATGTATATAGATTGCACGTATATAACTAGCTCAAATTAAGCCTGCCATCGGCCAGTAATTTCTTAGTCTACAGAAATATGTATTCATCGTAGAAATCACATGTCAGCTTTTTATGTATTGAATCACATTGAACTGTGCATCCAGCTGGTGATTGAAGAACAGTGTTATAGCCTCACCAAGATGTGCCGCACATAATCAACTGCGATTCACAGTGTAAGAAGGGGGACAACTGCTGTTCACAGTGTAAGAAGGGGGACAACTGCTGTTCACAGTGTAACAAGGGGGACGACTGAAGTTCACAGTGTAACAAGGGGGACAACTGCAATTAATACTATAACAAGGGGGACTACTACCGTTCACACAGTAACAAGGGGGACAACTGAGGTTCACACTGTAACAAGGGGGACAACTGAGGTTCACACTGTAACAAGGGGGACAACTGAGGTTCACACTGTAACAAGGGGGAGAACTGCAGTTCACACTGTAACAAGAGGGAAAACAGCAGTTAATACTGTAACAAGGGGGAGAACTGCAGTTCACACTGTAACAAGAGGGAAAACAGCAGTTAATACTGTAACAAGGGGGAGAACTGCAGTTCACACTGTAACAAGAGGGAAAACAGCAGTTAATACTGTAACAAGGGGGACGACTGCGGTTAACACTGTAACAAGGGGGACAACTGCAGTTGATACGGTCACAAGGGGGACGACTGCAGTTCACACTGTAACAAGGGGGACAACTGCAGTTCACACTTTAACAAGGGGGACAACTGCAGTTAACAATGTAACAAGGTGGACAACTGCGGTTCACACTGTAACAAGGGGGACAACTGAGGTTCACACTGTAACAAGGAGGACAACTGCAGTTCACACTTTAACAAGGGGGACAACTGCAGTTAACAATGTAACAAGGTGGACAACTGCGGTTCACACTGTAACAAGGGGGACGACTGCGGTTCACGATATAGCAAGGGAGACTACTGATGGGAGTGCTCCGACAACAACACGACCAAAACAAGCGATAAATCTCAGCAATTGAATGGTGTCTTGGAGATGCACAAGTAATCCAAGACTTCGCTGTAGCAAGGTTAGATTTAAAAGATTCGATTTGACACACTTGGATCATTGTATTTTTTTCAATAGTTAAAGTTTATGAGAAGAGTTGGAGTTCACGAGTGTCTTGTTATGGTAAATTTTCGATTGTAAGTCGAAATTCGCACTCAGTTTTAGGGACGGCGTGAAATATTTAAACCCACTGAACCAGTTTCAGCGTACTTTAAAAAAAAAAGTTTGCAATAAAAGTATTTTGTAACGACAATTTTTTGCTGAGGCGAATGAATTCACAAAACTGGTTTTCCTTTGAAAAGAATGCTTTTATAAAATAAAATTTAAAAAATCACATTATTATCTTAGTTTTAAAATGCAGAGAAACATATCCATCGTAAAAAAAACTCCCACATAAACTATAAGCAATATATATATATATATATATATATATATATATATATATATATATATATATATATATATATATATATATATATATATATATATAAATTTATATGTGTGTCTGTGTGTATATATGTATGTATAAACGTACTTGTGTGTGTGTGTCTGTGTGTGTGAGTGTGTGTGTGTGTGTCCAGCTAGTAAGGTACCCGTCTAACTATCATATTCCTTAAAGGACGCCTCTAATTAGGACAGTGCAGAGGTCTTGCTCAGGGCGCTAGGCGCTATCAATACTGGGGCAGTCAAGGGGAATAACTTATTTGGAAGAAATCCCGGTTTCGCTTGCAAAGGGACACAATCAACATTTCTGTAAGGAATTTTCTATCGCTTGTGTTTTTTGTAGGCTCGGGGACAAGGTAATGGGTGGAAAAAACACGAAAATGAAAGAGATGAATTCAAGAAGGTATTCATTTGGAAGGAAATGGTTCGATTTTTTTTTTGTCGTTGGGTGTGTAAAACATTCATAGCCGGGAGAGGTTGATGGGTGCACGTGAACTTTTATGTTCATGTCATTTGTTTTGTTCAGTCTTCACGTCGTTAGCACATAAAGAAATCTACTTTCGAAAGACCGAAACACCTAACCCATCCATAAATCTACTTTCTAAAGACCGAAACTTCCAAAAGTCCTAAAACCTAACACGAATATAATTCCACTTTTATATACCGAAATCTCTATCACATGCATAAATCTACTTTCCAAAGACCGAAACACCTAGCACATACATAAATCTACTTTCTAAAGACCGACATACCTAGCACATGCATAAATCTACTTTCTAAAGTCCGAAACTTCATCAAGTCCGAAAAGCTTACACATATAATTCTACATTTTATTTACCAAAAATACCTAGCACATAAATACATCTACTTTCCAAAGACCGAAATATCAAGCACGTACATAAATGTACTTTCTAAAGACCGAAATATCTAGCACATACATAAATGTACTTTCTAAAGACCGAAACACAACAAAAGCAATCAAGTTTCCGACAATAACAGCAACACATAACTTATCCAAGGGGACGGTGTTGCTGAATGGTAGAGCTAACGACTGTTAACATGAAGTTCTCGAGTTCGGATCCTGGGCGCGAGTCTGTCGGACTTCCATGAGACCACCCAGCGCAAGGGAAACAAAATGTCTTGATCACGAGAGCGAAAAAATTGATAACTAACCAGAAACTCAACATTCATATTTCACAATTTATGATCAGTCATAATAGTTAAGGATAAGCACAAACAAAACAAAAAAAGGAAACAAGATTTCGTTCTGGAAATTATCACAATTTAAAATATTTTTTTTATTATAGCTAGGCCATACATTGTGGGATATTTTCATCACTTTGTCATTGAGTAAAATCCCACAGTTTACTTTCACAAGCCCACCAAAATCCTACAGTTTACTTGCACAAGCCCACCAAAATCCCACAGTTTACTTGCACAAGCCCACCAAAATCCTACAGTTTACTTGCACAAGCCCACCAAAATCCCACAGTTTACTTGCACAAGCCCACCAAAATCCTACAGTTTACTTTCACAAGCCCACCAAAATCCCACAGTTTACTCGCACAAGCCCACCAAAATCCCTCAGTTTACTTGCACAAACCCACCAAAATCCTACAGTTTACTTGCACAAGCCCACCAAAATCCCACAATTTACTTGCACAAACCCACCAAAATCCCACAATTTACTTGCACAAACCCACCAAAATCCCAGTTTACTTGTACAAGCCCACCAAAAGTATAGAAGACACAATGCATCATAAAATATTCACATAAAACATAGAAACGACTCACGTTAACTGATCTCTTATGATCATATTTGAAACGGGTTCTAAAAACTCCTCGGTGTGGTTTAATATTAATAGATTATACATTTTAGATCGGTGCTGCAAACTTGTGACAACATGAGCACATGATCAGAGATGAAATGCTGTCATTGTTGTTTTTGTTTGAGGGAAAAGGTAATCAAATCTCCCGCACCTAGACATGAGGGGGTTGTCAAGGAAACAAGGTCAGTAAAAATTAACCCTGGTGTTCACAGTAAAAAGGTCAGGGTAGTGGCGTTAGGTCACCGGGTGAGTCTTAGGTCATGGAGGCGGGGTTGTGGTAGGGCTAACAGGTCATCTGGTGCACCAATTTGATGACCAGAGGTCAGCGAAAGTCAGGTTGGTGGTGAAATGTTATTTGAAGTTGTTGATCAAGGTTCATTGAAGTCAATTTATTGAAGTAAGGTCCTCTGGATGCAAATTGTTAAAGAAAGGACATTCTTGTGAAATTCTTGACCAAATGTCAACTATAGTCCAATAGGTGACCAAGTGTCATCTGGCGTCAATGTTTTGACGTAATGTCATCAAGAGTAAATTTATTGATAAAATAGCATCTAGACTCAATATGTTGACTAAATGTTATTCTAAAGTCAAATTTTAACCAAATGTTGAGGTAATGTCTTCAAAAGTCATGTTGTTGAACAGAAGCTATCATACGTATGCTTATACTTGTCCCTGATTGTAGTAAAAGCTATATTATTCAGTCTTTTTTCCAGACATTTTTCTCCGGGGGGGGGGGGGACGACACTTGAAATTTTCACTTGAAATTCCATTTCGTTTGGGGGGGGGGGGTTGACTTTGGAGGGCCCCCACCCCACCCCAACTGATTATGTATACATTGAAACAGGCCACCGTAGATTCTGAAGAGACTCATAAAAAATAAAATAAACCTTTAGGTACGACGCAGGCCTATAGCATGTATGTAGTCCTATGCCCCAGCTATGCGTGGTCATATTCATACGTTCCGCTAAACAGTCAAAACAAACGATACCATTATTGGATCCGAAGAATTATGCAGCATAAAACTAAGACGAACCTTTTCTGCAAACTTTAACACGCAGAGCGTTGTCCTTAAGAAAAAGTTACAATACACATTGATAAACACCAACAACACCAACGTTATGATTATTTGATCAGAATCCAACATTACTGAAACCCCTTTTTAATTCAATTCTGTATCAGTTTATTTCACTGTGTACAAAGCCGCTTTACTTCAACGTCCATAACTTTAACCCGAATGTTTCGATGCTCACAATAATCCCAATAAAAACATACACACTTCAACTAATTACATTTACATATTCACATTTTTGTATCGTCTATTTCAGAATATAAAAGTGAAATTACGTATAAATATGTGTTTAAAGCAAAATATTAAAAAGAAATAAGATAAATCTTGGTAAGTGCAAATAATTCTATGGTCTGTCTAGGTCAGGGGTCTCCAAACTTTTCAGTCCGAGGGCCGCATTAACTATCAAATTTCAGTTCGGTGGCCAGTTTCTTTAATTTTTCCTGTGCGAAGTTTTTCAGCCGTCACCAGCAAACGTTTTTTTCCATGGACAAAAAGATCTCCGCGGGCCGGATAAGAGGACCTCGCGGGCCGCATCCGGCCCGCGGGCCGTAGTTTGGAGACCCCTGGTCTAGGTAAATAAATACATTTTTGTAAACTCGTCAAAAATGCCAACGGATTATAAATAGAATACGACATTTTTCTGCACATATTTAGATATATCTGTAAAATGAATTTTAAAAATAAGTGGTGCTACGTAAAACAAACTAAAGAAGGAAAAAATACTATTTACACATAATTTTGTAATATTTTGTTCGGAAAAACAAAAACAAAAAACTAGAATTAAACATGACGTTGTCATTTAGAAATGCCTAACTACATTGCAAAACATTTATCCTAAAGAAAAGACAACTGGCGAACGTTGCAACAGAGGCGATTCTTTCCCTTGATGACGGGAAATAGCTGTTTCCAGGATAGCTTTGATTTCTCTCAGGTTCAAAGATGCAACAAAGATTGCCCAGAAGATGTAACAAAGATTTTCCAGAGAAATATTCCCGCCCACAAATGGAACCTGGAGCCTTAATTTGTTTTTAATGGAAAGAAAACACATTGACAGTATGGCGGATCGCAGAGAGCTAAGCTAGGATATGGAAGAAAGTTTACACCCTTTAAAAAACAAAACTTTGGAGATTTGTTTTTTTTTAACAGATAAATGTCAAAGATTACTTGTTAATGGCCTTCCTTATGTTAACGATCAGCCAAAGAATCTTAATGAGGGGCTACAGTATGTTAATGAGCAGCCATCTTGTAATATGTAAATAAACTTGAGAGATGTAGATTTATTTACTTGGTGCTATTCAAATAAGATTTCTGCAACACGGGTTGAGCGAACTCTTATGGGAGGGTGAGATTTTGTACGCGTTGTCTACCTTACGTTCTAGCGTCGTTATGTAGAGCGTTGTCTACCTTACGTTCTAGCCTCGTTGTGTAGAGTGTTGTCGACCTAACGTTCTAGCGTCGTTATATGAAGCGTTGTATGCCTTACGTTCTAGCGTCGTTATATGAAGCGTTGTATGCCTAACGTTCTAGCGTCGTTATATGAAGCGTTGTATGCCTAACGTTCTAGCGTCGTTATATAAAGCGTTGTCTGACTTACGTTCTAGCGTCGTTATGTCGAGCGTTGTCTGACTTACGTTCTAGCGTCGTTATGTCGAGCGTTGTCTGACTTACGTTCTAGCGTCGTTGTGTCGAGCGTTGTCGACCTAACGTTCTAACGTCGTTGTGTCGAGCGTTGTCTGCCTTACGTTCTAGCGTCGTTGTGTCGAAAGAAATTTAGGTATTTTTTTTACATTCTATGTTTACGAACAGCATAAACAGATGTGATATGTCAGCATTTATGTTGTTATAGGCCAATGGGATGTCAGCATTTATGTTGATATAGGTCAATTTGATATGTTACCATTTATGTTGATATAGGCGGATGTGTTACTGCTGCCAGATTTTTTATAAACCGACATTATATGGCACAAACTAATGCTATAGTAATATGTTAAATGATGCCCTGTGTTGTTAGACAAGTATGTTATAAGATGATTAGGATTGTCATAGATCGATGTTATTACGCCAAAATTATGCTATAATATTTAACTATTGTCAATAGGACAGGTATTGAATTTGTATAGCTAGCTATAGCCTTATATAACGTGATCTCCTAGTAAATAACTATCACGTAGCAAATAAGATCACGCAGCGACACCACGCTACGACGTGACAGCGATGCCACCGCGTCTTACAAGCTATTAAACGCATGCCGGAAGTGGACATTCAAGTCGGACAAGTCGACGTTGACTGTCGTATTCAATTTTCCACTTCCTGTTCCGTAGAGTGGCCTCCCCTGGCGGACAAGCGAGCGCGCGCATTGTAAGACACCCTGATCACGTGGGTCTTCCGTGCATGACGTCACCGGATCTTGTCTACATGTATTCTGGAGACACCGCTGTGTTTTTTAAGATCTGGTGAACTTTTATAAAACATGGCACGAACTTTAGTTTAGAGTGCTTGTAGATAGCGGTCTGTAGTTGTGGTCAGTGGTCAGTACTGCTTGCTAGTGGATAGTACTTGTGACTAGCGGACAGTACTGAGTGTTAGTGGTCAGTACTTGTGTTTAACGGTCAGTACTTGTGGATAGCGGTCAATTCTTGTAACAACAGTACATGTGTCTAGCGGTCAGTACTGAGCGGTCATCAGTACTTGTGTCTAGCGGCCAGTACTTGTGGCTTTGTTTGGTAACTAGAAAGAATCTAGCTTATAACAATAACAATTACCGTGGCCCTTACAGACAACGACCACCCTTTTTATCGATGTTTTTTATCTTTCAAGTCCAACAAGTTGGCTTTTTCCTTTGTAATTTACAAAAAAAAAAACAAAAAAAAAACTTTTTGTCGTTATTTTTATTTTTTATTTAATACTTATTTCTTATCTGTTTAAAATATATATGTGGTCGTGGAATATGCTTCCATATAAATTTAACAACGAGGGTAATTAATTAAGCCTTTAGAACACAAGACATAAGACATGCTGATTGAGTTTTGTTAAGATTTTTAAGTCCCAAAAAACTAAGTAAATAAGTTTGTTTTTTCTTCTGTTTAATTTTGTTTCTATTTTTATTAACTTCAGTCAGGGTCACCAACCCGGATCACCAACCCTGGTCACTGGACCGTCCTTCACCTTACCACCAATAGTAGCAGCCCAGTCAGCCCCCAGCCCAATCAAGCAACCACTGGCCAACATCCGGGATGAGCCGGAACCCGACAGTGCCAGATTTTTGAGGCGTTGCTTGCCGTGTAAACGTTGCCAGGCGTGGCAATCGCTTGTTCAAATTTGAGATTCTCCGGATATTTCCTGGAGTCTCATCCCAACTTCATCCAGTTTTGTCGCCTTGTCATTTAAATGTCACTCCCATGTCAGCTCAGATGTCAAGATTTTTGTTCACTAGAACTATTTGATGTTATTCCAAGACAAACATACTATAGCTGTTTGTTTTGTATATGAAAAGGCAGTATATGAAACTATCAAAGCTATACTCAGATATAGTTTGAAGAATAAAAAAAACGAATCGAAAAATACAAGTCAAACACGAGACAAAACAAATAGATCTACGTTTCGACAAAAATAAATTCCCCCTGTCGAAATAATGAACACATGAACAACTTATGACAGCATTCTAGGTCAGTTAGGTTGCGACCTTTGTGGGTTAAACGCTAAATATAACATTGCAACTGGATACATCAGCTATGTGAAGAGAGGGGGCCTGATACATGGGCAACTTCGGTCTCACAAGTCAACTTATTGCCCAGAACTCGATTTCTAACGCGCAACTAACTAATTATCTATTATAATATGGAGCAATGTGTTTGTTTATTTAGTACCAAGAAAATAATAAAAAGACTTTATATCAATTTAATATTTTACAAGTTTTTTTTTAAAAATACTTGATCATTCAATGAAGTCCTTCAGGTTTTAAAGACGGAATCGATCATCAACCACCAAAATAGAGTGCGCTCCCTTGCAACAATCATAGGATCGTTATGGGATAAAGTTGCCTGTTACTAGATCTAGTTACATCTTGTAACTTGAGTAGAGGGGAGGAGGGGGGGGGGGGCATACATGGTATGGCTCTTTAAATATATGTATAATATATCTGAGGGGTGATGGGATATATTTTCCGCCCACTATTTATACATGTCTTAAACAGGGATAACAAAATCTAGAGCTAGTTTCGGGATAGACAAGTATATGAGGTCCAATGTGTTTACATATGATAGGATAGAGCTGTTATAAAATCACATATACCACATAAAGTGTCAACCAACTTTTTTATAAGATCGTTTGTTTTATCATGTCAGTTTTATCATATCTGTTTTATCATGCCTGTTTTATCATGTCTGTTTTATCATGTCTGATTTATCATGTTTGATTTATCATTGTTTTACAACAGGGTTGTAAAATCACATGATTCACAAAATAGAAATTATAAAATTTAAAAACAATTTTTTTAAAGTTAGCCGCTGCTCAGTTGAATTCTGCTTAGTGATTAAAAATAGACGGGTTAAAAATGGTTGAAAACTCTTAAAGTCTGTAAGAGCTAGCTTGGGTAATGTAAATGGTCAGGGGTGTGGACAGGGGGGGGGGGGGGGAGAAGATATAAATAGAAACACACCTCCCAAGGGGCAGTAAGATAGTCCTCAACGTCTTGGTATTCTGTCTTTTGTCTCTCTCTTAACCTTTCTAGCCTCCCCTTTCACCCCGAGGCAAGCCTCGTTTTCTTTTGTCCATTTTTTTGTTTGAAATCTTTTTCTTCTGAAAGACAGAAAGAGCTCGTGAGTTTAAATAACCTCTGGGTTGTTTGATCAGAGATTACTGGACCAGCCGCTAACCTGGGTCAAGGTGAGATCAGAACTTTTGAAGAGAGGCTAGGGAACAAGAGAATTGATGGAATCAAGGCTAGGGAACAAGAGAGTTGATGGAATCAAGGCTAGGGAACAAGAGAATTGATGGAAGAGAGGCTAAGGAACAGGAAAATTGATGGAATCGAGACTAGGGAACAAGAGAATTGATGGAATCGAGGCTAGGGAGCAAGAGAATTGATGGAAGAGAGGAAAGGCAACAAGAAAATTGATAGAAGCAAGGCTAGACAATAAAAGAATTGATGGAAGCAAGGCTAATTCTAAGACTGCTCTAAACAATGCTAGACAACACAGGAGCCCACGGAAGCAAGGCTAGGCCATAGGAAGACTAACTGGTACAAACAAGACTATGTCTGATAAACTAGAATCGAGGTTAGTTACTTAAAAATTTTGAAATCCCAATACAGAGACACTAATCCTAATGCTGACCTTACCTCAGCCCTATCCCAGATCACGATTTTAGGATAATTTTAACGTTCTATGTTCTGCCCAAACTCCACTCAACAGCCTAGATGTAATGTTATCATGTTATAATGTAGAGTTCTGTCTTTCGATTGCAAAGTTAAAACAATTCTATTCAAACAGCAATAGGGCTGGTAAGTAGGTCCCCAACCAGTTCTATGGCTCAAGCAGGTTTTATTGAGCCGTAGAACTGGATGGTGACCCACTTACCAGCCCTATTGCATTAAAACTGTATTCACTGGTATGAAGTAAAAAAAAAATCCGTTGCCGTTCTGTCGTGTTGAAACTTTTCCTGATCGGGTGGCGCTGACCTCCACCACAAACATGGCCGACAGGGAAACTTGTATTCCGAGATAAGGCAGGGAATCCCCGTTTCTGTGACGTCAATACTTCCGGGCCGAAACTTCCCTCCCCTTCCAACTTCACCTACTAAAAACGACCAAGAAAAAACCCCACTACACTGGTGCCTTCCTATTGAGTCTCCTACAAAGATATCACCATGATCCTTGCTAGGGTCTGACTATTTTCTTACTACCCGTGGTCTATTTTCTTCCTACCAATGTCTGACTATTTTCTTCCTACCCATGTCTGACTATTTTCTTCCTACCCATGTCTGACTATTTTCTTCCTACCCATGTCTGACTATATTCTTCCTACACATGGTCTGACTATTTTCTTACTACCCGTGGTCTATTTTCTTCCTACCAATGTCTGACTATTTTCTTCCTACCAATGTCTGACTATTTTCTTCCTACCCATGTCTGACTATTTTCTTCCTACCCATGTCTGACTATTTTCTTCCTACCCATGTCTGACTATTTTCTTCCTACCCATGGTCCGACCAATCTCTTGCTTTTCAATCAAGTTTTATATCACCAGTCCCGATCGTTTCTTGAAGATATTTCTGTCCGTGCAGTCGTCTCCCCGTGACGGTCCGCCGTTCAGCTTTTCCAAGCTCATCGCACTTTTATTCACTGAGTTATTGCCCCTCTCATTTTTCTAATCCGGTACAAAAACATTTCTTTCAATATCAGACAAGTAGTGGACTAGACGTGGTCAATGCTGCCATATAAGTGCCGGAATACTATTGATTCTATACATCGAAAACTATCTTTACCTATATGCACCACACATACACAGAGACACACACATACAGACATGAAATATACACAGACACACATAATAATATATATATGTTTTGTATATACATTTATACATATACAAAAACATACATTATATAATATATATATATATATATATATATATATATATATATATATATATATATATATATATATATATATATCCAGATCGGGCACTTCCCGGCACCACAGTCGCTTCAAATTTGGCAGGATCCTGCCTCGGGCCGACAGAACACGGGGGCCGGTGCCGGTCGGCCGCAAGTCTACGTTGAGGGGTCAAAACTGACCTCGACTGACCGGCGCCTTATATAAGCTATATATCGAAAAAAAACTCTTGCCGAACGACCCCCCCCCCCCCCCCCACCCTCTTGATATTTTGTGAGGTCGTAGAAAAACGCCAAGGGGTATCAGAAAAAACTCGCCATATCCGGAAAAATAAGTTAAGTGGTCAAAACTGACCAGTCATATTTTTCTTATATAATCTTTGTAATTTATGTGAAAACAGGGTAATTTTAACACATATTTTTAGGGTACTTAACCTCTGTACATCTGTTTATACTTTTGCATGCACCTCCATATATGATTAGGCCGTATGGAAAAAGTGTTGGTCAGTCTATAAGCCCTCGTAGTGGGCTAAAACAATGACTGCGAGTGAAATTCTCTTTATATGAGGTATATATAAAATTTGCCGAACGATCCCCCTAATATTTTGTGAGGTCGTAGAACGACCCTGGAGGGTAACAAAAAAACTTTATTCCTGTCGGAAAAACCCATTAGAGCCGTTAGATTTGTCAAGATGCCGTATTTTCTTATATAAACCATTGTTAGTGAAAAATTAAACAAAGACTACGTCATTTGGTCTATGTACAAGGGAGGTAACTTTGTAAAGTAATAATTTTAAAATTATTATTTTACTATTTTCAACGAAACCAGAAAAACACAAAGTATAGCATTCATTTAAATAAGAAGTTTGTTATAAGTTTTTTATTTATCATCATTAAATTACAAAAATTAATATTAAAAGTTAATTCAATATAATATTTGAGTTATACTATTGGGGAGCCTTTACAGTTTTAATCACATACAAGTAATAAGTTTGCGAATTTTTATATGAAAGTACTCATATAAGTTTGTCTTTATTGCTCAGCATAAAAGCAAATAATATTAAAAAAAAATATATATATATATATAACACAGGTTTCGGCAACCTTTTGATATGCAAGAGCCAAAAGTTACAATTTACAAACTTTCCCAGTTTTGATTAGGATTAGGTAAATAAAATTGAATTGTTATTTAAAATAAATAGCTTTAAATATGAAACAATATTTATTTATATACAAACATAGACATGTTTCGCCAGAATAGTAAAATTAGTAATCAAATAATATTATTCTAGGACTATCTCAATCCACTTCAGAAGCTGTTAATTTTTATTTTATTTTTTTCTTTACGGACGTCATCGGCTCAGGAGGTGTCTCCCATTAGCCAGTCAGGCCTCAACACGGCAAACGCCGACTAACTGGCTTGGATATCGGTTTGAATAACTTGCATCGTTCGCTTCTATCCTTTGGTTCTCACCAGGCTTATCTTCCATCCCACCGAACGCAGGGTAAACTCGTACTCCACCGTCCAGTAAAAATGAAATTATATAACTATTATTATTTGTGCAAGGAGCTGGAGAGCCGCATCTGGACGTCAAAAGAGCCACATGCGGCTCGCGAGCCGCAGGTTGCCGACCCCTAATATAACATAATAGCAAATTTTGTACAATACTTATTACCTTATCACTTGTATGTAAACTTTGTTGCTGTAAAATTCCTGATTGCTTCTACAGACTAATACATTCACAAACATGTTGTAATTTGTTTTATTGAAAATAAAAGTGCTAAAATTTAAAAAAAAAAAAAAAAAAAAAAAAAAAAAAAAAAAAAAAACCGCAAATCACAAAATCTGTATAAGTCCTCACATACCGACGATGAAAACAAATACTAAAGCGAACATGCAAATCAAATTGACGCTAAATATTACATGTCGGAGGTGGAAGAAAAAAAAAATAGCCAATTAGTCATTCAAATCTTAATTTTTTTTTTGAAAACCTAAGCGAAGCTAGGCAGTACGCCTAGTATATATATATATATATATATATATATATATATATATATATATATATATATATATATATATATATAATTCATACACCGTTATGCCAGTTCTTTTAATAGTTTTTCTTTTTATAAACTACAATTTTAATTACATTCGGTCTATTTTGGGTAACGCTCTAATTAGAATTCTGATACACGGTCTTGCAAGAACATCACAATAAGACACTTTCTGGCGTAGACTTAATGAAAACGTCAAAGAAACACTTCAGACGGGCAAAAAAATTCAAATCTCACAAGCTCTGATTTATTTACATCGAGGGCTTGTTTAATTAAGCTCTAATTGCTTTACATGAGAGCAAGTTTAAGCTCTGATTGCTGTATATCGCCTGCTAGTCTAAGCTCTACTTAACTCTCGTGAGTCCCTTTTGTTACCTGTGATGCCGGGTTTGTTTACCGGTCAGTAGCTGTTCAGGTAAATAAGAAGCCGTTCAAGTTGGACGTGATAGGTGTTTATCAATGAACAGTCAACTTGTGTGCGTGCGTGCGAGTGTTCGTGCGAGTGTGTGTGCGTGTGTGCGTACGAGTGTTTGTGCGAGTGTTTGTATGTGTGTGTTTGTGCGAGTGTTTGTGCGTGTGTTTGTGCGTGTGTTTGTGCGTGTGTTTGTGCGTGTTTTTTGTGTGAGTGTTTGTGCGAGTGTTTGTGCGTGTGTTTGTGCATGTGTTCGTGTGTGTATTCATGCGTGTGTTTGTGCGTACGTGTGTTTGTGTGAGTGTTTGTGCGAGTGTTTGTGCGTACGTGTGTTTGTGTGAGTGTTTGTGCGAGTGTTTGTGCGTGTGTTTGTGCCTGTGTTCGTGTGTATATTCATGCGTGTGTTTGTGCGTGCGTGTGTTTTTGTGAGTGTTTGTGCGAGTGTTTGTGCGTGTGTTTGTGCCTGTGTACGTGTGTATTCAAGCGTGTGTTTGTGCGTGCGTGTGTTTGTGTGAGTATTTGTGCGAGTATTTGTGCGTACGTGTGTTTGTGTGAGTGTTTGTGCGAGTGTTTGTGCGTACGTATGTGCCTGTGTTCGTGTGTGTATTCATGCGTGTGTTTGTGCGTGCGTGTGTTTGTGCGAGTGTTTGTGCGAGTGTTTGTTGCGTGTGTTTGTGCCTGTGTTCGTGTGTGTATTCATGCGTGTGTTTGTGCGTGTGTTTGTGTGAGTGTTTGTGCGTGTGTGCGTGCGTGAGTTATAACCTAAATCACAATAGGCAGAAACTTAGTTTCTAAATGTTTTAGTTGTTATCGAATGCACTTTTAAATAATATAAAAAAATAAATTGCTTGTAAGCCTTTGTTCCGAAAGAGATTGGAGTATGGTGTGGCTGAGTGAAAGTTAAAACAAAAAAAAACTTTGCTTTGAGTTAAATGGTTAAATATATTTACGGTCGTATACTCTAAAAGATATTAAAAACTTAATTGACGGATTTTCCCCCAGACGTAATAAACTTAATCAAGCACTCATCCAATTAAGCTTAACCCTCGGTAATTATCTGCTATAGTTTTATAAATCCGCCTACGGGGAGACAACTTGTACACAAGTTAATTAAATTAGAAGTCCGTACTTTAGTCGAACAGATGGCCCAGTAGTTTCGCGAGTCAGGTGATTTCGATGATTGTTTGTACTTTTAACTTGCGGAAGGTTGTCAGTCTCAAGGTCAAGGTTTTCTCAAGGTCGCTGAGTGTGTAGAAGGTGGGGGGTAGAGAGGATACTATCAGTCAGGGAATAACAATTTTAGCAGTAAACTTTTTATTTAAAAGTCAGATAACAATTTTAGCAGTTAACTTTTTATTTTAGAGTCAGAGGGATAAACGTAGCCCGAAATTGAGAAATCACACACAATAGTACGAGCTTATTTATTTGGATTCAGTTGTATTAAAACTTGATTTTTTATTTGTATTAATTTTAGTAAAATATCTAATCATATGTTAAAGCAATTAAGTTTTACATGAATATGGGTATATATACATATAGGGTAAAGGAGGGCGTTAAGAGCCACACTTTTTAGCACCTGTACATTTTTAAAGATTTCTACTAATCTAAGAATTTTTTAGTATTGAAAATATGCCAGAATTATTCTAACATATCTTACACAATATAAAAATAATAAAAAAGTCTATTAAATATACTTTAAATGGGTCTAATTGAACATTTATTGTCATACCCCCAAAATCAGCATTTGGGGTGAAAGGAGCCGGGCAATGGGGCAATAAGTATTATCTCCTAGTTTAGACTAACTCCGCAATAAAAATAATTAATTTCTAACCCCAAAATAGTTAATACTATGTACACACACTTTAACTGATACTAGCTATCACTAGGCCCCAATGGGCCCAGTCTACAATTGATACAATTGCAGGTGTACATAGGGCCTACAGTCTAGTAGTTTACAGTAGGCACATTAGTATGCCTAGTGTGTAGCTAGTATACTAGTGTGTAGCTGTCCAGAGTTAACATTCTTGTATGTAAAAAGGGGTGGTACTAACTAATCTGCCTTAATGCTTTCCCCTGATAAGCCATGTGTGCTATACATTACATAACATGACATGGAGGTGAGAAATGTTGAGGGGAGAGCAGTGGTACTGGTTTCCCCTTTGTTCTCCTTACTGGACCCTGAGGGCCATTAATTACATAAGGAGATGCTATCTCTGGTTGGCTGAGATCTAAGAACTAAGTCCATACTACCTACAAAGAGATAAGTTTTATGGTGGGTTAGATACAGGTGGGGGCTGGGTATCATGGGGGTGAGAAATTGTGAGGGGAGAGCAGTGGTACTGGTTTGCCATTTTTTCTCCTTGCTGGACCCTGAGGGCCATAAATTACATAAGGAGATGCTATCTCTGGTTGGCTGAGATCTAAGAACTAAGTCCATGTTACCTACAAAGAGATGAAGTTTTATGGTGGGTTAGATACAGGTGGGGTCTGGCTATCATGGAGGTGAGAAATAGTGAGGGGAGAGCAGTGGTACTGATTCCTCTTTGGTCTCCACCCTGCTAGACAATGAAGGCCTATGTGTTACATAACAGGGCACCCCAAATTGTCTGAGATCTGTAACTGTAATCCATGTTACCTACAAAGAGATGAAGTTTTATGGTGGGCCAGAAACTGGTGGGGGCTGGGTATCATGGGGGTAAGAAATTGTAAGGGGGGGAGCAGTGGTATTAATGTGCCTGTTTACTTCCCTGCAGGACCATGAGGGTCATAAATTACATAACATACCACCCCAGATTGGCTGAGACCTAAGAACATTTATTCCTGTTACCTACAAAGAGATTAGAAGTTTTATGGTTGGTTAGAAACAGGTAGGGGCTGAGTCGGCTGTATTGCCCCTTAGGGGTAATAAGTATGTGTACCATTTTAAAATTACCTGGCTAACATCAGATGGCTGAATTTTTACTTTTTAGCAGGTTAGAATTGTATTTCTATCATTTAGACACAAGTCTGTTTAACAATTAATACATTTTGTGTTAACTATTCCTATACCAGTGTCATATTCAGTGGTCTAATAAATGAGAAACTTGCACATAGGGTTTCAAGAGCCACATAACAGTATCTGTTATAACTTTTCTGAACAGACAAGCTAGTGGACAAAATTAATGTATTCATGTAGATTTAGTTATTATCTAACAAATAAAACCTTTATGGTAATGATCAGTCAAGTTTTACTCTGACAATGATAAAAACTTTATAGCATGGTAAAATTGGACATATGTCGGCCATTTTGTTTTGGCACCAATAATCACTGTGCAAAAAAAATTCACCAAAATAAAACTATTCTAGCCATAGCTATAAACATAGTGTTAAAATGTACAACAACCAATGCTCTAATACAGGAACAAAGAATGGGCTTGAAAAACTCATTTGGTTTATTACAAAGTGAAGTTTCCCAAGTTATGTCTATTTGGAAAAAAAGTTCACAAAATGGTTTTATGGAGATGAGAAATTTTAGGGAAAGAGCAGTGGGATTAAATCCTGTCTCATCCTCTCCCTATTGGACCAAGTGGGTCATAAATTACATAAAATGAATCCTCTGCTTCTCTGTTATGAAAGAACAGCAGTGGTTGTTACCTCAGAAGTAGATTAGCAGTGTTATTGGGGGTTTTGTGGGGGTGGGGTGTTGATTGGGGCTTAATACCACACGGCTCTTAACGCCCTCCTTTACCCTATATATATATATATACATATATATACATATATATATATATATATATATATATATATATATATATATATATATATATATATATTTATATTTATATATATACACACACACATATATATATATATATATATATATATATATATATATATATATATATATATATATATATATATATATATATATATATATATATATATATATATATATATCAACATGCAATATGCGGTGGATTAATGTTAACATTAACACAGTAGGTTAAGGTACTTTAAATGGCTACATGAATTCATAGTGTTTGAGATTTAACATGAATATTTTAAAATAAAGAATAACACTTTTTTATTTTATTTTTTAGTTTGGTATTCGACATTAAATTTATTTTACTTAAATATTTTTTGCCATAATACCCGGGTTATGGTGAAATTATTTCGCTATTTTTTTCCCACCGACAGAATCGACAACGTTTGATTTTTTTCTATTCATTTCTTTTATGGCATCCCATGTTTGGTGTTATTTCTCTCCCCTTATTAATGATGTAGAGAGAGAAGGGAGATAATCGTCGCCAGTGATGCCGGATTAATTTCCTGCCGGGACAAAAGTCAAGCTAGTTTGTCCAGAGACTTTAGGGGAACTCATTGCTCAGATAGGTCAAGTTTTGGTTAAGTCATTGCTAAAATAGGTCAAGTCTTGGCAAGGTTATTGTTCATATAGGTCAAGTTTTTGGAGAGGACATTGTTCAGATAGGTCAAGTGTTGGATAGGTCTTTTTGATACCGGTCATTTCATTGTCTTTTTTCATTTAGGTCATTTAACACATAGGTCATTGCTCAACTAGTACATTCATAACGAATGTTATGTAACCTAAAAGTTTGAAAATTTAAAAGTAGAATAGGGCTTCAATATTAGGTATTTTACCAAATTATCTTGTAATCCCATCAACTGGCCACATCAACTGACCACATCAACTGACCACACACACTTACCACATCAACTGATCACATTTAACCACATCTACTCACCACATCAACTAACCACATCAACTGATCACATTTAACCACATCAACTGACCACTTCTACTGACCACATCAACTGACCACATCAACTAACCACTACTGACCACATCAACTGACCACATAAACTAACCACATCAACTGGCCACATCAACTAACCACTACTGACCACATCTACTGACCACATCAACTGACCACATCAACTGACCACATCAACTGACCACATCTACTGACCACATCAACTGACCACATCAACTGACCACATCAACTGACCACATCAACTGACCACATCTAACAACATCAACTGACCACATCAACTGACACATCTACTGACCACATCAACTGACCACATCAACTGACCACATTACTGACCACATCAACTGACCACATCAACTGACCACATCAACTGACCACATCAACTGATCACATCAACTGACCACATTTGACCACATCTACTGACCACATCAACTGACCACATCAACAGACCACATCAACTGACCACATTAAACCACATCAACTGACCACATCAACTGACCACATCAACTGACCACATCAACTGACCACATCAACTGACCACATCAACTGACCACATCAACTGACCACATCAACTGACCACATCTAACCACATCAACTGACCACATCAACTGACCACATCTACTGACCACATCAAATGACCACATCAACTGACCACATCTACTTGCCACATCTACTAACCACATCAACTGACTACATCAACTGACCACATCAACTGACCACATCTACTGACCACATCTACTTACCACATTTAACCACATCAACTCACCACATCAACTGACCACATCAACTGACCACATCTACTGACCACATCTACTGACCACATCTACTGACCACATCAACTGACCACATCAACTGACCACATCAACTAACCACATCAACTAACCACATCAACTGACCACATCACCTAACCACATCAACTGACCACATCAACTGACACATCTACTGACCACATCAACTGACCACATCTACTGACTACATCTACTGACCACATCAACTGACCACATCAACTGACCACATAAACTGACCACATCTACTGACTACATCTACTGACCACATCAACTGATCATATCAACTGACCACATCAACTAACCACATCTACTGACCACGTCAACTGATCACATTCAACCACATCAACTGATCACATTTAACCACATCAACTGACCACATCATCTGACCACATCTACTGACCACATCAACTGACCACATCAACAGACCACATCAACTGACCACATTTAACCACATCAACTGACCACATCAACTAACCACACCAAATAACCACATCAACTGACCACATCAACTGACCACATCTACTGACCACATTTAACCACATCGACTGACCACATCAACTGACCACATCAACTAACCACATCAACTGACCACATCAACTGACCACATCTACTGACCACATCTACTGACCACATCAACTGACCACATCTACTTGCCACATCTACTAACCACATCATACCACATCAACTGACCACATCTACTGACCACATCAACTGACCACATCAACTGACCACATCTACTGACCACATCTACTGACCACATCAACTGACCACATCAACTGACCACATCTACTTGCCACATCTACTAACCACATCATACCACATCAACTGACCACATCTACTGACCACATCTACTGACCACATCACCTAACCACATCAACTGACCACATCAACTGACACATCTACTGACCACATCAACTGAACACATCAACTTACCACATCAACTGACCACATCAACTGACCACATCTACTGACCACATCAACTGACCACATCTACTTGCCACATGATGGGTCGGCGTGGTCGAGTCGGTAAAGCTCATGGTTGCTAAACCGAAAAGTCTCGAGTACGAACCCTCGGGCAGATGAGGCTCGTTAGCTGGGGACAGCCACTCTTCTAGGAGAGACAACTCCAAAATTAAACAACTGCTGCCTTGTAGTTTGTTCTTGGTTGGACAAAGGCTATGGAAGCAAATCCAAAAAAGAAAAGCAGGCTGAAATCGGAGTCAATGGCCTCAATGGCGCATAACCAGTTGACACGTAATGCTTAATTGTGTTGGAGGCGTGGTCGAGTCGGCAAAAAGCTCATGGTTGATAATTTGAACAAAGTCTCGAGTTCAAACCCACTGGCAGATAAATCTCGATCCCCTTCAACACTTATAATTAAGAACGAAGAAGAAGAAGAAGACTTGCCACATCTACTAACCACATCATACCACATCAACTGACCACATCTACTGACCACATCAACTAACCACATCTAACAACATCAACTGACCACATCAACTGACCATATCTACTGACCACATCTACTGACCACATTTAACCACATCAACTGACCACATCAACTGACCACATCTACTGACCACATCAACTGACCACATCTAACAACATCAACTGACCACATCAACTGACCATATCTACTGACCACATCTACTGACCACATTTGACCACATCTAACAACATCAACTGACCACATCAACTGACCACATCAACTGACCAAATTTAACCACATCAACTGACCACATCAACTGACTACATCTACTGGCCACATCAACTAACCACATCAACTGACCACATCACCTAACCACATCTACTGACCACATCAAATAACCACATCAACTGACCACATCTACTGACCACATCAACTGACCACATCACCTAACCACATCTACTGCCCACATCAACTGACCACACTACTGACCACATCAACTGACCACACTACTGCCCACATCAACTGACCACATCAACTAACCACTACTGACCACATCAACTGACCACACTACTGCCCACATCAACTAACCACTACTGACCACATCAACTGACCACACTACTGCCCACATCAACTGACCACATCAACTAACCACTACTGACCACATCAACTGACCACACTACTGCCCACATCAACTGACCACATCAACTAACCACTACTGACCACATCAACTGACCACACTACTGCCCACATCTACTGCCCACGTCAACTAACCACTCACCCCTTCTCTATCGTCAAGTCCAGAACCCACCAGGCCGACCAGAGAATGTTCTGGAATGTGGTCATTATGCGGCCTACCACGTGACACACATCGAATATCGTATGAAAAACGTGAGGAGGTTGTGTAAAGTACGTGTGTGTGTGTGTGTATGTGTGTGTTGGAGGGAGGGATGGTGAAGTGAACGATTACCCGGGCTTAGACATATGAACTATCACCATCTAGAGTGAAAGAAGGCGCAGTTAGGTTGTAGGGAGATGGAGCAGGAATGAAAGACGACGTTGTTTTTGTCAGGTAATAAAAAACAACAACATCGAAAAAGCTGATCGTTAAGTATCGATCAACAAGAGATCGATCGTTATGAGCCTCGATCTCATTAGCATCCCAATAACAACATGTGTTATAAACAGCGATGTTGTTACACTGTCAACTGTAACTTTGTAACACGCTGATATTGGTGTAACGTATATTGACGTTGTTTTTACGGTTCAACAAAGTAGTTGAATATTGCATGAAGCACTGAGGGACGAATCCTATTTAGATGATGAAAATTGACACAGAACACGTCTGGTTAGGTTTGGCCGCACCGAATTTTGAGAGAGTTGTCAATTTGTTTTTTAGGAACGTGGGACAGGCATCGTTAAAAAAAAGGTGAAAAATATAATTAGCTGAAAACTTCCCAATTAACTGTGTTAATTTCACGATTTTAAAAATACCGGATTATTCTTGATATTTATTTTTTGTCGTCACCTAATATGCAAGAAGTTGATATAATCCTGTCCGAGTTATTCAAATTAGTGTAACCCATGTGATGTGTGTGAAAAAACTCGACCAATCAATGAACCGTCTGGTTATTATATAAGTTCGTGTCACTAGACAGTAGATCACACGTTATTTTTTTTAACCATGGCAAGCCAACGTTGTGTCTAGCTAGGCATAAGTGGGTGTTTTATACCACACAATAGGCGAGAACTTCGATCAGGTTGTTGGGGGGGGGGGGGGGGAGTGGGGGGGGGGGGGCGGGCGGTTGTATGTCGGGTAGGGTGGGGGATGTCAATATGGTACATGTGTTTCTAGAGGTCTAGAGTGGGGGTGATGGGGTGGGGATGTAGTACAGTACTACAGTAATGTAGTGAAGACGTCAATATGCCTGGTGTGTGTGTGTGGGGGGGGGGAAGGACTGTAGTCAGACACACTACTGTACTGTGAGATAACGGCGACCTCCTGGTGCTATAGGGGGGGGGGGGTTAGTTGGGATCAGTGAATGCAAATTAGGAACGTTAAGAGATTGGACACTATTGACCGCACTGTCCCAACTCTTTATCGCCATTCAGTGCCACTACACCTTAACCCCCCTCACCTTCCTACCATATGTTACCCCCATTCCATCACTCCACATCTTCCCCCCACCCTACCACCACATCTTCCCCCCACCCTACCACCACACTTTACCCCCCCACCCTACCACCACACTTTACCTCCACACCATCCCACCACATCTCCCCCCCCCCACCCACCCACCACATGTTACCCCACACCCTCCTACCAGAACCTTCCATCATCCACCCAAAACATACGTTCATCTAAACTGAAATTTACTACTCCGAAACCTCGCTTGTAAGATGCTATTTAACCACACACCACCCCTTTCACTAAATTAGTTTATATAGGTCAGCCTCTAGTACACATAAGTCCTGCTTGACCAGGGTCCATACACGACACTAAACCTAGCTCTAATTGACCAGCCTCTAGTGCACATAAGTCCTGCCTGACCAGTGCCCATACACGACACTAAACCTAGCTCTAATTGACCAGCCTCTAGTGTAGGCTACATAAGTCTTGTTTGACCAGTGCCCATACACGACACTAAACCTAGCTCTAATTGACCCGCCTCTAGTGTAGGCTACATAAGTCTTGTTTGACCAGTGCCCATACACGACACTAAACCTAGCTCTAATTGACCAGTCTCTAGTACACATAAGTCCTGCCTGACCCAATACACGACACTAAACCTAGCTCTAATTGACCCACCTCTAGTGCACATAAGTCCTGCCTGACCAGTGCCCATACACGACACTAAACCTAGCTCTAATTGACCAGCCTCTAGTGCACATAAGTCCTGCCTGACCAGTGCCCATACACGACACTAAACCTAGCTCTAATTGACCAGCCTCTAGTGCACATAAGTCCTGCCTGACCAGTGCCCATACACGACACTAAACCTAGCTCTAATTGACCAGCCTCTAGTGTAGGCTACATAAGTCTTGTTTGACCAGTGCCCATACACGACACTAAACCTGGCTCTAATTGACCCGCCTCTAGTGTAGGCTACATAAGTCCTGCTTAACCAGGTTCCATACACGACACTAAATCTAGCTCTAATTGACCCGCCTCTAGTGTAGGCTACATAAGTCTTGTTTGACCAGTGCCCATACACGACACTAAACCTGGCTCTAATTGACCAGACTCTAGTGTAGGCTACATAAGTCTTGTTTGACCAGTGCCCATACACGATACTAAACCTAGCTCTAATTGACCCGCCTCTAGTGCACATAAGTCTTGTTTGACCAGGGTCCATACACGACACTTAACCTAGCTCTAATTGAACAGCCTCTAGTGCACATAAGTCTTGTTTGACCAAGGTCCATATACGACACTAAACCCAGCTCTAATTGACCAGCCTCTAGTGCCATAAGTCCTGCTTGACCAAGGTCCATACACGACACTAAACCTAGCTCTAATTGATCCGCCTCTAGTGCCTCTAAGTTCTGCTTGACCCAATAAACGACACTAAAAACTAGCTCTAATTGACCAGCCTCTAGTGCAAATAAGTCCTGCCTGACCAAGGTCCATACACGACACTAAACCTAGCTCTAATTGACCCGCCTCTTCTTCTTCTTTCAGAATAATCTTATTGGATGTTACTTCCTCCTACACAATTAATCAAGGCGAATCAACAGGATATGACCTTTGACTCTGACTTCCACTCTTCTTTTCTTACGGGGTTCGCCTCCACAGAGTTTTGTTACCTAGCAACAGCCTGCAAGCCAGCAATGGTTTCATTTATAGCGGTTTTTTTTTACTAGATGGATTGCAGTCCCCGCAAAAACGCCTCATCTGCCCGGGATCCGAACTCGGGACTCATGGAGTTACCGCTCTCCGGCCTGACCACACCGCCTCCCCACGCAAGTGCATCAGGACTTTTGTTGCAGAATGCTACTCTAAAAACAGTTTATTTAACAGCACGTAATCAATAATTTACTTGTAATGAGTCTATCATTTCTTTCATCGCTTATTTTATTGAATAAAACAAAATACGTGGATGTAGGAAATATAAACCTAGATTAATTGATCATCAGAAACGGAAGACGTAATTCAAACGAAATCGATGGCAAAAAAAATATAGTTAACAAACTTTTTTGTTACGTAACCCCGTTGAACGCCGGTTATATATGCTAGTTCGGAATAAAAAATATCTGGAGGTTATTCTCGCCTGTCAAATTATGCGCCTTGTTATCTCTCTCTGATGTGTTACATGCACGTGCGAATCAAGGTCATCGAGTGCAAGGTCACATCGACTTGGTCGTCTGCAGACTGTGGAACTAAGTAGGCTTATGGTTACATTTGTCTCAGTGTTGGCATATTTGCATATCGTACTGGTAGCATTGTGACGTTTGTTAAACTTGTCGCATAATTGCCGTCTCGTGATGTAAGCATATCTGGTACTACAGGATGCTAGAGAGGTATTTATGCTTTGTAATGTCAGCTGAATAGCGTTTCACATTTGATGGATATTTGCATGTATGGTACGACAGTCTGCTAGAGAGGTATTTGGGTTGGCCGAATAGCGTTTCACATTTGATGGATATTTGCATGTCTGTTCTTTGTAGCTTGGTCGTAGGGGGGGGGGGTAGTGATAATCTCTATATGTGATGTGAAATAACATAATCCGGGTCAGTCTTTCTCTCGGTGATGGTCAACACTTTAAACGACGTTACAAAAAGCATCCGTAAAAGTTTTACAACCGGATTTAGACCCCCCCTTCCTGCGGTGTGGAGTTATGGGTAGATGGGGGTGGGGATGGGGTGGGGGAAATGTGATGTACGTAACATTTTATTTATTTATTTGTATGGCTTACATTATTTTAAAATGTTGAACGTCTCGTTAGTATAGTAGCGTGTTTTCGAAGGCTGGGTGGAGTTTTGTGACGTTCTAATCGGTCGGATTCTGGCGTTTAGTGACGTCAATCCAAGCGGTGGCGTTTATTGACGAGATTATACCAGGTGTAGTCGTAGCTTCTACTGACGTCATTCCAAACTGTGAGACATCTTTGAGGATGTGTGATTTTGGCTTTTAGCTTAGTGAGACAAATGAAGCTGACGGGGGGGGGGGGGGATAAAGAGAGGGGGGGGGGGGGAGGAGCATAACGTCACTTACTGACCATCCAGCGAGTTTTTTGTGAGGTGAACATTCTAGCCTCCAAACAAAAGCGAGTACTGTGGGTTGGGGGTGGGGGGGATGGGAAGAAGATTCATATGATGTAAAATGTTGCTGCCGGTGCAAAGTTTTACCATACAGGGTTAGGGGTTTAAGCATGCGGGGGTTTGGGGTTTAACCACACATGAGATTAGGGTTTAACCATACAAGGGTTCCGGGTTTAACCATATAGAGGTTTGTGGTTCAATCACACAGAAGCTTTGGGTTAAACCATACAGGGGTTTGGGGATTAACCATACAGGGTTTTCGAGTTTAACCATATAGATGTTTACGTTTTAACCGTACAAAGTTATGAAGTTTTATCTAGTACTGGTATCGTTCAAACCCAACGCAGTATACAACAATGATGATTGAGTGACGGCTTTGAAATAATCTTTGAAACATTTTTTTTCTCAAGCTAATTAATTCTGATGTACCCTAAGCATTAGATAAATGCCGCTGTATTAATCAGAATTAAAACTAAATGGGGGTTGGTGGGGGTGTCTAAATCCGGTTGTAAAACTTTTACGGGTGCTTTTCGTGACGTCGTTAAAAGTGTTGACCCTCTCGAAAAATAACGAGGGATTTAGATTTGACGAATTTGTTTTTCGGCACTTTAAGTGTTAAGCGTCCTTTCCCTACCCCGCCAAGCCCACAGACATCTACGTCTCTATCTTCTCTATCTGGAATTATACATTTTTTTACTGCACTTTTCATTTACTTTCTAGGAAGATTGTCCCCAATACCTGGGCACTTTTCTTGCTATCGTTATATTCGGCATTAAAATTCCAATTGACATGAAATAGATATTGAAATAGATATTGAAATAGATATTGAGCATAGAGTGCTTACGCACTCTTAAAGTGGGTCACTCTCAAACTCTAACCACCCAAGAGGAAATGCACTATTTACTCTATATTCTTATTTATTTATTTATTTATTTATTCTTGAGTTTTTAAATCTATGGTATAGCCCGTAATCTGTTTTTGGCTATTATTCTTTAGTTGTTGTTGGCCCTAAGGGCCAACCCGCATTCTGTTTTTTTTGGCCATTCTTCTTTATTGTTTTGTGATCACGTACCCACCCGTAATCTCGAAATCTGTTTTGGGCCTGTGACTTTTAGATGCTCGTGGCCACGGGCCAACCAATCTGCTATTGGCCATTATTCTCGATGTGTTTTTAGCCATGGGCCAACATGTAGGCCTATTCTGTTTTTGGTCATTATTCTTTAATTGTTTTTGAAAATGGGCCAGCCAGTATTAATGTTTTGACCTTCGAGTTAGGATTATAGCTTTAGACCAAAATGGAGTTATGTCCTCGACCATGTAAACGCTTAGCCTTTTTGCAATCATTAAAAGGACATAATGAACTTAACAATTATTAACACATTAATTGATTAATACTCATTTAATTATTGTTTAATCATTTTTTGCCATATATCAGATCTTTTGGCCAACATTTACACAGGTGCTTGTTTTAATCACCCATCCTTTGGCCGTCCGGTCAAAAACGTTTGGCCATCATGTAATTATCTTTCGGCCATCAGGTCACAGCTTTGGCCATCCTGTAATGATATTTCGGCCATCGTTCAACTGTTTTGGCCATTTTTTAGTCATATTTCGGCCATCCGGTCAGCGGATATTGGCCATCATGTAATTATCTTTCGGCCATCAGGTCACAGCTTTGGCCATCCTGTAATGATATTTCGGCCATCGTTCAACTGTTTTGGCCATTTTTAGTCATATTTCGGCCATCCGGTCAGCGGATATTGGCCATCATGTAATGATCTTTCGGCCATCAGGTCACAGCTTTGGCCATCCTGTAATGATATTTCGGCCATCGTTCAACTGTTTTGGCCATTTTTTAGTCATATTTCGGCCATCCGGTCAGCGGATATTGGCCATCACGTAATGATCTTTCGGCCATCAGGTCACAGCTTTGGCCATCCTGTAATGATCTTTCGGCCATCGTTCAACTGTTTTGGCCATGATGTAATCAAATTTCGGCCATTTCGGTCAGCTGATATTGGCCATCCATCTAGTCAGCCCCTGCAGGCCACCGCCCCACCCATCCATATTTACAGACTCGAGAACGGACAGACAGGGTCTACGTGTCTAGACAACCTCCCCAACAGTTAGCCAGTACAAACCGTTTAACCCACGCCATACCCTTCCCTTCTCCTAGTCCAAAAAAAAAAAAAATAAACAAAAAAAGTTTTTCAGCAACCAAGGGGTACAACTCGACTCCGGACAAGGGAAACAACTCCAATATTTAATTACCTACTCTGCTTAAGTCGATTGGTCGTGCTAGTTTTACCAGCGACACACTGAGCTGTTTTCATTCGGGGGAAAACAAAAAATACAATTACGCCTGAGCTAATACGGTTGTCACGGGATTTATACTAATTTTTGCCTGGAGCTGATTACACGCTGAATAAAGATTGAAGCTTGTTTTTACTTTTACTTTTATATGTAGGGTTATTAGGCGATTTGTTTTGAATTGTTGCCGTCATCGGATTAACATACAAAATAAACTCGAATATTCTTATATAAAACAACAGGGGATGGGAACTCGGGATATAGACATGATTTTTAATCCATTTTAAATACTTAAACTTTTTAAAATAGAATAAAATCTCGAAGAAAAAATAATTGCACAAAAAGTGAACGCCAAAAAAATGTGCATAATAGTGCGCAATATTATTAGTACTTTACAGTAGATTTTTGAGAAATCGGAAATAGCAAAAATTACTACTTCCGGTAAACGGAAATTACTGAAAATTTGAGAGAAAGTAGAGAATTAGATCTTTTACTTATATGTGAAATTTCATTTATCTATCTGAAATAGTACTCAAGTTATAGGCTTTTAAAAAATTCAAAGTAGAAAAAGTAGGCCTACCACTTCCGGTTATCGGAAATCGCTCAAAAGTTGATACGGATCTACGATTTGTATATAATACTTAATATGAAATTTCATCAACCTAGCTGTAACGGTACTCAAGTTATCGTGTCTACACACACACACGCACACACACACACACATACACATACACACACAGACATACGGACAAGATTGCAAAACTATGTTTTTCCGACTCAGGGAGGTGTAAAACGTCGAGATCTGCAAAAATCTCAATTTTTTTTTTGCACGATCACAAGACTTTCTCTATACATCGTGTATACAAGAAAGTAAAAACGGGCTAGAAAAAATAACATTAACTGTGTGGGCGACTTTTGTTAGTTCGCTGAGGTGATCCGATTAGCAAGATTTTTTCAAGGGAGTTAATTTAAACGAACAATTACTGCCAACATAAATACAGACGATTTAACCAAAGGTTATTTTAAAAAAAAAAAAACGAAAATGAAACAAAAATTTACTTCTTTGAAATTTGAATGGTAAAAGATAATTGCGTTATTATGGCGAGCCGTTAAATTTTATGTTTCTATTAATTTAATTTTACGTTAAATGTTTTTTGTGGGGTAAATCTTTTTGTCAAATGCTAAACAGCGGCCGTCAAAGACGTCTCTTTTATTACTTTTGTAGGCTGTAAAAAAATATTTCATTAACCGACTTTTCGCTTTGAAGCTGAAGTTTGAATTGAGATTTTTCCTTTGATCTTAGTACCAAAAAAAAAAAACCCGTTTTTTTTAATGAAAACCCGGTGATAAATACTTTAATTGTTTTCTTAAATTTACAGTAAAATTATGTATTGTTTCATTTATGAAGAATGATTTAGCGCGAACAAACTTGACGAAATCTCCACAGAACGTAATCGCCTCCTTGACGCTAAAAACTTGGTCAACCCTTACCTGATTAGCCGCGATACCCACCGATCGAAGACTTCAATCAGCCGTGAAGTGATCGGTCCTAAAACATTAGCAATGACCTAATTACCCAAGGCGGGGTTGCCAGATACGTTTCTCATTTTCTGGCCAGAGTTTCATCAGATCAGGCCGGTCATATCTCAATTACCGCCACACAACCCCCCCCTCCAATCCCCCCACCCCCACCGCCCAGAATAGAAAATGACCGTTAGTTGACCGCCCGCCCCCTGGGCTAGCAAATCTCTGATCTTTCCGATCTTCATGCTAAATAAACCGATTCCCAGATTTTTCCATCTAACGCCCAAATGACGTCATCACTCCCGGCGATGTTATTTCCGGAAGTGTTTTTGTGACCTCTGTTCCACGTTTTAATTTGATCGTCGGATAGCCAAACCAGTTCGCTTGTAAAAGAATCTCTTTTTTTTTTCAATTAAATGGATTAATTTTTATCGTTTCAGAGATTAATTATTATTTAAAAGATTTTATTTTTGGAAAAGTTCAAAGACGACCTTGAACCGTGTGGTGGGGCGGCAGAGCGAATGATTGCTGGCGTGAAAGAGAATCGACCTCGGTTTTGAGCGGTCACGATTAATGTCATGATATAACACGCGGCAATTAAATGCCCCCCCCCCACCTCCCATGACCCCCATCCCAATTCGCCAATCGAGATTAATTATATTACATGTTACAGACAATGTGAGAAACTCGACAAACCCCAAAATGGTCGGGGGGGGGGGGGGGGAGAGGGGTGGAGGAGGGGTGGAGGAGGGGTGGGGGGCGAACTTATTTTCTCGTTTAAGAAGGTTCGCAGTGGTTTACGTATTATTTTCTATTTGAATTTAGTATATCTATTTTTACAGAAATCGTGTGTGGGTAAGGTTGGGGGGGGGGGGGGGGGGCATGTTGCTTGAAAGGAAGTGTTTCCTAGATACCTGCCTGACTGCATACTTCGTAAAAATCCTTTAAATACTGAATTTATTTTATAGAAAAAGATTAAATCTACTTCACCTGCTTCACGAGGATCTGAAAGGTGTATAATTTTTCATTTTTATTTTTGTACACATGTCTTAAACAAAGGATGCTATGTTCGTAAAACCCATGATCATGACCAACTTTATGCGCATACATTAATCTAAACGGGAATTACGTTTTAATATTATCTGAATCATTGACAAGAGAGCGTTTTGTGGTGGGGTGGGTTGTTTTTTTTTTTTGGGGATAATGTTTGAGCTACGAGGTGGGTAAATTATTATATCTTTTTCGCTAAAGTTATTGAACCGTATGGTAAAATATCGATTAGTAATCAGTGGCAAATCGATCAGGCCGGGGTGAGCACCTCATCTTGCGCACGTGCCGTCGTCGTGTTCATCCGGTACACGAGTATCAAGGTCTTACAGTGGTGGATGGTAGGGGGGGGGCGTCTGGTCATGCTTCAATGGTAGATGGGGGTACTTCTTTTTTAAAGGATGCGACAAGTATTGACTGGAGTGTGACTGTTGTCACGATGGCTGTTGTCACGATGGATGTTGTCACGGTGGATGTTGTCACGGTGGATGTTGTCACGGTGGATGTTGTCATGGTGGATGTTGTCATGGTGGATGTTGTCATGGTGGATGTTGTCATGGTGGATGTTGTCATGGTGGATGTTGTCACGATGGTTGTTATTACGATGGATGTTGTCGATTTGGAATAAGGCGATATCCATTACAATTTTAAACACACACAGTCACAAACCCACTCATTATAGTCATTAACCCACATTTTCAACTTCACATA
The DNA here is from genome assembly GCF_028476545.2 of Physella acuta. Lineage (NCBI taxonomy): Eukaryota > Metazoa > Mollusca > Gastropoda > Physidae > Physella > Physella acuta. The sequence goes on from NW_026732762.1 coordinate 74,557, forward strand.
CAGCCACAAACCCTAACATTTAAAAACACATAAGCACAAACCCACACAAACCCACACATTCACTAGCCCACACAATCTAAAACCCACACAGTCCTAACCCCACGTAGACCCAACCCCACACCGCTAGTACTCAGGTTTGCTAGTACATATTATATTTCCATCCAACTCTAATCCGATCGCTAATCTCTGAACTCCTTACATTATTGATCTTTATCTAGACATTCACCCATATGAATGGCTCATTATCTGTCGATAAGTCACGCTGACTGTGACTTATTGGAAAATCATTCCTACCCCCCCCCACACACACCTTGCCCCCCCCCCCTCCCCCACCTATATCTGCAAGTTCCGCCCCTGTCCCGTCAGCATCTAATGATCCACCTCGTCCATTCTTTTCAAGCCCCAATCCGATACGTCCAAATGATTTCTCGATGGCCTTCAAGAGTCGCGCCTCGCTGTGACCAAGTGGCCGATATCAACGGTCGAGTGGCCCGCGGGCCACCTCCCCACACAGGGGCCGGCCCGCTCGTTATCTCAGTATGCAGTGAGTAAAAAAAAAATGTCTTAAGGAGTTGAAGACTACTGTCTCGACAGTCTGATGATCTGAAAAAATAGGACTAATTTATATTGTCAACGTCTCTCTGTACGTCACTTACTGACTCACTGTCTCATGTGGGATTTAGATGGTAGGAAAAGTGCTCGTACATACATACGTACATATATATATATATATATATATATATATATATATATATATATATATATATATATATATAAACCTCAAGTTGCTGCGGCTTGCTTTAGCCAAACAATACCCCATATAACACCATATAACACCATATAACATAGTGATGCCACCCCACTACCCCCTCGTGTTAAATAATATGTGAATATGTACATGATCCCTGGCCAGTTAAAGTTTATGCCCCTGATACGCCAGTCAGGCGAGTTTTGCCTGTCAATTCAAATTAAATGGTCATTAAGTTTTTTCCAGTAACCAGCTGAAGCCCGTGTCTGCTGACAATGGTGCAAGCAATAGGAGCGTTGAGAAGTCACGTGATCAAAATAAGGCCGAGTGACCATAAGGCCCACACAGAAAAAAAAGACCGACGCCTAAAAGGCCGACAAACCATAAAACCGACATAACACAGGTTACTGATTAGGCTGTTTACTCCATCAAACAAATTCGTTATGCGCTGAATAAATTCGCCCACATAATATAGAGCCATGGTGACTGAAGCAATATAGAGCCATGCTAGGCTCTAGTGACAAGCAATATAGAGCCATGCTAGGCCCTAGTGACAAGCAATATAGAGCCATGCTAGGCCCTAGTGACAAGCAATATAGAGCCTAGCATGGCTCTATATTGCTTGTCACTAGAGTCATGCTAGGCCCTAGTGACAAGCAATATAGAGCCATGCTAGGCCCTAGTGACAAGCAATATAGAGCCATGCTAGGCCCTAGTGACAAGCAATATAGAGCCATGCTAGGCCCTAGTGACAAGCAATATAGAGCCATGCTAGGCCCTAGTGACAAGCAATATAGAGCCATGCTAGGCCCTAGTGACAAGCAATATAGAGCCATGCTAGGCCCTAGTGACAAGCAATATAGAGCCATGCTAGGCCCTAGTGACAAGCAATATAGAGCCATGCTAGGCCCTAGTGACAAGCAATATAGAGCCATGCTAGGCCCTAGTGACAAGCAATATAGAGCCATGCTAGGCCCTAGTGACAAGCAATATAGAGCCATGCTAGGCCCTAGTGACAAGCAATATAGAGCCATGCTAGGCCCTAGTGACAAGCAATATAGAGCCATGCTAGGCCCTAGTGACAAGCAATATAGAGCCATGCTAGGCCCTAGTGACAAGCAATATAGAGCCATGCTAGGCCCTAGTGACAAGCAATATAGAGCCATGCTAGGCCCTAGTGACAAGCAATATAGAGCCATGCTAGGCCCTAGTGACAAGCAATATAGAGCCATGCTAGGCCCTAGTGACAAGCAATATAGAGCCATGCTAGGCCCTAGTGACAAGCAATATAGAGCCATGCTAGGCCCTAGTGACAAGCAATATAGAGCCATGCTAGGCCCTAGTGACAAGCAATATAGAGCCATGCTAGGCCCTAGTGACAAGCAATATAGAGCCATGCTAGGCCCTAGTGACAAGCAATATAGAGCCATGCTAGGCCCTAGTGACAAGCAATATAGAGCCATGCTAGGCCCTAGTGACAAGCAATATAGAGCCATGCTAGGCCCTAGTGACAAGCAATATAGAGCCATGCTAGGCTCTGGTTATGCTCTGGTGACTTACACAATATAGAGCCATATTGCAAACATGGTTCCCAGAAAAATTCACAAACGGGAAATTGCGCAAACAGAAAAATGCGCAAACAGAAAAATGCGCAAACAGAAAAATTCACAAACGGAAAATTGCGCAAATACAAACAAAATTTTACGTATACACTTTAATTTGGTCAGATTTCGTGGAAAAAAAAATGTTTTATTATACTACAATGTACAAGTAGTCATTCTTTGCTAATGTCTATAGATAAATAAATATTAGATTTAAAGCAAAAAATTCCCTTGTGCATCTTTTTATGCGCAGTATTCCTTTGCGCATATTTTCCGCTAACCAACGGAATGTCTAAAACTAAACTAAAATTGAAATAACTTAAATTAAAAAAAAAAACAACAACGAAAATTGGGTCTTTAACTTTGTAACATATTTTTTTTACCAAAGTACATGTTGAAATGTTTAGAGAAAAAAATCACTTAGCATGTGTGTGTGTGTGTGTGTGACTGAATTAGCCAAAGGTGACTGATACGTCTCACTTCACCAGGAACGAAAACAAAAATAGATTGCCCTTTTGGGGTGGGGGTGGGGGGGGGGGTGAGTTGTCCGTGTAGTATAGTGCATGGTAGTAACCAACGTGGGAAGGGTGGGGGGGGGGGGGGGGAGACGGGACGTCTGGGGTTTGTTGGGGGCGGAGGGGGTGGGGCTCTTGTCTCAACCGGAACTTCAAGATGGGCTGTAATTCTTTGAGTGTCCTCGGTGGTACTTAAATTCTCCATACCAGGACTCGGCTGATCATTTCCAGCCTTAGACCCCCACCCCCCAGCCACAGCCTCCCCCACCCTACCTGTCACTCCATCCCCTGAAGTGTTTAGGTACCAACGCCACAACGTCAACGCCAGACTGGTGATTGGGACTGGGGGAGGGGGGGGGGGGGGGGGGAATTCGGGATGGGGAGCGGTTGAGATGGGGGTGGGGTAGGGAGGCGACGAGACACCATGACAAGTTGCTATAGAAACAATAAACAACTCAGTGACTCTAGGGAGATTTCGTTGTTTTTTTTCTGACCATAGCAAGTAGAGTCAAGTAGAGCCAAGTAGAGCCAAGTAGAGCCAAGTAGAGTCATGTATCCAGGACTGGACGACATTTTACTAGATGGGTAATAATATGGTGGGGGGGGGGGGTAGGTTGATCAGTGATACAATGTTTATATGAGTGATGTATTTTTTAAATCGTTTGTTTGAAGTTAGCCTCTACTACAGCACATGTCATTATTCAAAGGCTTACCACAGGTTTCTAACTAAAATTGACAGATTTCAAACTAAAATTGTCAGATTTCTAACTAAAATTGTGAGATATATATATATATATATATATATATATATATATATATATATATATATATATATATATATATATATATATATATATATAATGTTTATGAATATTTGAAAGAAAATCACTGGTGACATAAACAATAGCAAAGCCTTTTTTTGAGTACATATAAAAAGGTGTAAATAACTTTTTCTAGATCTATTTATCCAAACCTTTAAAGTATTAGAACTTCAGTCTTAGTGTAAGGTTAGGTGGGGGAGGGGGGGCTGTTTAGGATTAGGATAGGAGTTTTAAAAAATTCCTCCCGGACAGTCGATAAGGACGGAGCGCCACTTGAACCTGACTGATGAAGTCATGTTGATTGAAGGGTTCCAGTCATCTCAGTTTCACTCCCCGGCCAGAAGTCGACTAGAATAGGAACTGATGAAACGGGGGTGGGGGGGGGGGGGGGGTCGAGGGGACGGGCTGGAATAGAATTTGTGAGTCCTAATTTTCCCGTAAGGAAACGGTTGAATCGAATTAAAATCCTTGAAAGAATCAATGGGCCAGAGTCTAAGGTCTATATTTAGATTGTGGGACTGATTTAAAGAGGCGGTTTAGCTCCAATTTGTGCGGTAGTTTTGTAGTCAACATATCTATGTGAACTAGTCCACGTGAACTTGTACATCTAAACTTGACAACATGAATTAGTCCATATAAACGCGAACACATGAACTAGCCCAGATGAACTAGACCACATGAACCAGGTAATATGAACTAGACCACATGAACTAGGTCATATGAATTAGACCACATGAACTAGGTCATATGAATTAGACCACATGAACTAAGCCATATGAACTATACCACAAGATCTAGACCAAATGAACTAGTCCCGTTCATTCGAACACAACGTACCAAAGGCGTAGCGACCCTTCCCGGCGCCCGGGGACACACTTTTCGATTTGCACCTCCCCCCCTTCAAGATTTCGATTTGCACCCTCCCCCCACTCAAACTTTCGATTTGCACCCCCCTCAACCTTTACATTTATTTTTCCAACCCATTTTGGCGCCCCCTACGGTCGGCGCCCGGGATGTCCCCCCCCCCCTCGCTACGCTACTGCAACGTACAGACATTATCCCCGTATCAAATGATACGCCCACGTGTAAACATGCTAGAGTTAAATCCTATGTACTTTGTTACATGTCTGGGTAATACTGCCCCGTTAAGATTAAATTAGAAAACTAAGTCAAAGTAAAACCAGTTTTTTTTCATTTGAAACTTTGAAGAAATGTAAAAGTTTCTTCTAAAGTAACAGACATGCTAAACATATCAGTGGTTGTTACTTTACAGTAACATTCCTACGTTGACTTTACGCTTTTCTGTTTTACGTATTTACATGGAAATTATTTGTTGAGAAAAATCAAGTTGTCTGTGCAATTAAAATTCAAAGACTTTTACAAAGTTACCCTTACTCTAGATTCTAGACTATACTCCAATATTTTCTATACAACAAAGGTATTAAAATTACGTAATCTTAAAACCGGAATTTTCCGGCTCCAAGGCACTTAAATTAACTATTTCATATACAATGTCTTCGCCGGAATGACATAACTGCCGGGGAGTCCACAGAAAATAATATTGAAATACGGTTTAAAGCGAGGTCATGACCTACATTTGGGCACCAGATCCTCTCATATCGTTGTGTGCACAAACCTAAACTCGAAGTTCGAGGCGCCAAATTTCTAGATGCTCCGGCCTTCAAAACGCAATAAATCGCTGCGCGCGAAGTTCAGACAAAAGCAGAAATCAAGCGTTATATATTGGGATACAATTCGGGGGGCGAGAGATTTGTGGGAGGGGGGGGGGGGCTGGAGGAGGGTAATATAACTCGAACACATCAAGATCAGGAAATGAAATTTTTTTTTGTTCAATTTTTTTTTCAGGATTTGAAATTTTTTGGGTTTTTAAATTTTGAGTTTCTGACCAGCATCACACGCGTTAAATTGTTTGAATTAAAGCAATTTTTTTTGGTATGCTGAAGTACACGTATGGGGGACGGAGTGGCCTAGTAGTAGAGAGCTAGACTGCTAACCCGAAAGTCTCGAGTTCGAACCCCGGTTCTAATAAGTAGGCCGTCCCTGAGTCCACCTAACTCACGTTAGGGAAAATAAAGGCAGCTGGGCATAGTGCTGACCACACTGTCTCTTCATATGCAGAGATCACATAACACAGAAACAGGTGAACTCTAATTCACTTGCACTTTAGACCGTCTGGTTTGATAGGAAACTTTATTTTACTTACTAGTACATGTGATTCTGGGGTGGCTTACTAGGGGGGTAAACAGTTACCTAACACC